>NC_059209.1:32810729-32870729 GCF_020615455.1 Coregonus clupeaformis | reverse complement strand
CCAGAGTCAGATGGCTTAAAGGGATACTTCTCCAGAGTCAGATGAACTCCAGTGGGCGGCAGGTAGCTTAGTGGTTAAGAGCGTAGTGCCAGTAACCGAAAGGTTGCTGGTTCTAAACCCTGAGCCGACTAGGTGAAAAATCTGTTGATGCCCCCTTGATCAAGGCACTTAACCCTAATTGCTTCTGGATAAGAGCGTCTGCTAAATGACTAAAATGTAAAAAAATGTAACTCGTGGATAAAAATTGTATGTGCCCAGTATGAAGAAAGTTAGAGGTAGGTTTGCGAGCCAATGCTAACTAGCGTTAGCGCAATGATTGGATGTCTGTGGGTATCTGCTAGCATGCTAGCGGATTATCCCTTTAAAGCCAATCTAAACTGAAGAAGAGGGAAGGGTTGCTGTGAAAGTAGTGGTGTTGACTGAAGGACTGCCTGCCCAGCTGTCATACCCTGTTTTATCCACTAGGTGGCAGCACCTTTTACTACACCTAAACTGTCTACTCTAGTAAATCAAATCACAATTTATTGGTCACATACGCATATTTAGCAGATGTTATTGCGGTTGTAGGGAAATGCTGTTATGTTTTTATTAGCTTTAAAATCATAGGAAAATACTTTGCTAGCCCTGTTTGAACCCAGTTAGGGATTGAATTAAAATAACATTTATGAATTTTAATAGGATACTCACTTAAAATTAACTTTGTGTCTAGGTATAGAGACTGTAAGGAAAAACATGCCTGTGATTGACAGGTCTGTGTGTGCAGGTATCGAGACAGTGGGGAAGAACGTGCCTGTGATTGACAGGTCTGTGTGTGCAGGTATCGAGACAGTGGAGAAGGACGTGCCTGTGATTGACAGGTCTGTGTGTGCAGGTATCGAGACAGTGAGGAAGAACGTGCCTGTGATTGACAGGTCTGTGTGTGCAGGTATCGAGACAGTGGGGAAGAACGTGCCTGTGATTGACAGGTCTGTGTGTGCAGGTATCGAGACAGTGGAGAAGGACGTGCCTGTGATTGACAGGTCTGTGTGTGCAGGTATCGAGACAGTGGGGAAGAACGTGCCTGTGATTGACAGGTCTGTGTGTGCAGGTATCGAGACAGTGGGGAAGAACGTGCTGGTTGCGGGACGCTCTAAGAATGTAGGCTTGCCGATCGCCATGTTGCTCCACACAGACCGCAACCATCAACGCTCTGGAGGTACGACACTGTGTGTGTGTGTGTCTGCGCACCTGTATGCTTGTGTGTATGAAAAACCTCTGCAATATGTGTAATTTGCAAGGAGCAGTATCTTTCATGTACCCCGCCTTAGAGTCCTTGCGTGCGTACGTTGATGTTGCACCACCGCGGTTTTCCCAGTTATAAAGCTGTTTATTGCAATAGGGCTTCTAGTAAAGGAAATGATTAATTAAATAAATACCCCTGCACCTATTGTTCAAACAAGAATTGATGCAATGCAGGTACACATTCGTGGAAGAGAGGAAGCAGAGAAAGTAGGGAGGGTGGAGGGGAGAGAGAGGAGAGGGTGGAGGAGAGAGAGAGGGAGGGTGGAGGAGAGAGAGTGGGAGGGTGGAGGAGAGAGAGAGTGGGAGGGTGGAGGGGAGAGAGAGTGGGGAGGGTGGAGGAGAGAGAGAGTGGGGGAGGGTGGAGGAGAGAGAGAGTGGGGAGGGTGGAGGAGAGAGAGTGGGGAGGGTGGAGGAGAGAGAGAGTGGGGAGGGTGGGAGGAGAGAGAGGTGGGGAGGGTGGGAGGAGAGAGAGAGTGGGGAGGGTGGAGGAGAGAGAGGGAGGGTGGAGGAGAGAGAGAGTGGGGAGGGTGGAGGGGGAGAGAGAGTGGGGAGGGTGGGAGGAGAGAGAGAGTGGGGAGGGTGGAGGAGAGAGAGTGGGGAGGGTGGAGGAGAGAGAGTGGGGAGGGTGGAGGAGAGAGAGAGTGGGGAGGGTGGAGGAGAGAGAGAGTGGGGAGGGTGGGAGGAGAGAGAGTGGGGAGGGTGGAGAGAGAGAGAGTGGGGAGGGTGGAGGGGAGAGAGTGGGGAGGGTGGAGGGAGAGAGAGAGTGGGGGAGGGTGGAGGGGAGAGAGAGGGGAGGGTGGAGGAGAGAGAGAGTGGGGAGGGTGGAGGAGAGAGAGTGGGGAGGGTGGAGGAGAGAGAGAGTGGGGAGGGTGGAGGAGAGAGAGAGTGGGGAGGGTGGAGGAGAGAGAGAGTGGGGAGGGTGGAGGAGAGAGAGAGTGGGGAGGATGGAGGAGAGAGAGAGGAGGGTGGAGGAGAGAGAGAGTGGGGAGGGTGGAGGAGAGAGAGAGTGGGGAGGGTGGAGGAGAGAGAGAGTGGGGAGGGTGGGAGGAGAGAGAGAGTGGGGAGGGTGGAGGAGAGAGAGAGGGGGAGGGTGGAGGAGAGAGAGAGTGGGGAGGGTGGAGGAGAGAGAGAGTGGGGAGAGTGGAGGAGAGAGAGTGGGAGGGTCAGGGGGAGGGTGGAGGAGAGAGAGTGGGGAGGGTAGAGGAGAGAGAGTGGGGAGGGTGCAGGGGAGGGAGGGTGGAGGAGAGAGTGGGGAGGGTGGAAGAGAAAGAGTGGGGAGGGTGGAGGAGAAAGGTGGATGGAGGATAGAGGAGGGTGAAGGGGAGAGAGAGGGGAGGGTGGAGGAGAAAGGTGGATGGAGGAGAGAGAGGGTGGAGGAGAGAGTGTGGAGGGTGGAGTAGAGAGAGTGAGAAAGAGTGGAGAGAGAAAGAGCGAGGTGAGGGTGGAGGAGAGAGAGAGAGAGGAGGATGGAGGAGAGAGAGAGGGAGGGTGGAGGAGAAAGGTGGATGGAGGAGAGAGAGGGTGGAGGAGAGAGTGGGGAGGGTGGAGTAGAGAGAGAGTGGGGAGGGTGGAAGAGAGAGAGTGGGGAGGGTGGAGGAGAGAGAGAGTGGGGAGGGTGGAGGGGAGAGAGAGTGGGGGAGGGTGGAGGGAGAGAGAGTGGGAGGGTGCAGGGGGGAGGGTGGAGGAGAGAGAGTGGGGAGGGTAGAGGAGAGAGAGTGGAGAGGGTGGAAGAGAAAGAGTGGGGATGGTGGAGGAGAAAGGTGGATGGAGGAGAGAGGAGGGTGAAGGGGAGAGAGAGGGGAGGGTGGAGTAGAGAGAGAGTGGGGAGGGTGGAAGAGAGAGAGTGGAGAGGGTGGAAGAGAAAGAGTGGGGATGGTGGAGGAGAAAGGTGGATGGAGGAGAGAGGAGGGTGAAGGGGAGAGAGAGGGGAGGGTGGAGGAGAAATGTGGATGGAGGAGAGAGAGGGTGGAGGAGAGAGTGGGGAGGGTGGAGTAGAGAGAGTGGAGAGAGAAAGAGCGAGGTGAGGGTGGAGGAGAGAGAGGAGGGTGGAGGAGAGACAGTGGAGAGAGAAAGAGCGAGGTGAGGGTGGAGGAGAGAGAGGAGGGTGGAGGAGAGACAGTGGAGAGAGAAAGAGCGAGGTGAGGGTGGAGGAGAGAGAGGAGGGTGGAGGAGAGAGAGAGAGGGGGGGTGGAGGAGAAAGGTGGATGGAGGAGGGAGATAGGGTGAGGGAGAGAGTGGGGAGGGTGGAGTAGAGATAGTGAGAAAGTGTGGAGAGAGAAAGAGCGAGGTGAGGGTGGAGGAGAGAGAGAGAGAGAGGAGGATGGAGGAGAGAGAGAGTGGGGAGGGTGGAGGAGAGAGTGGTGGGTGGATGAGAGAGAGAGGGGGGGTGGAGGAGAAAGGTGGATGGAGGAGAGAGAGGGGAGGGTGGAGTAGAGATAGCGAGAAAGAGAGGAGAGAAAGAGCGAGGTCTTAGAGTCCTTGCGTGCGTACGTTGATGTTGCACCACCGCGGTTTTCCCAGTTATAAAGCTGTTTATTGCAATAGGGCTTCTAGTAAAGGAAATGATTAATTAAATAAATACCCCTGCACCTATTGTTCAAACAAGAATTGATGCAATGCAGGTACACATTCGTGGAAGAGAGGAAGCAGAGAAAGTAGGGAGGGTGGAGGAGAGAGAGAGTGGGGAGGGTGGAGGGGAGAGAGTGGGGAGGGTGGAGGAGAGAGAGAGTGGGGAGGGTGGAGGAGAGAGAGTGGGGAGGGTGGAGGAGAGAGAGAGTGGGGAGGGTGGAGGGGAGAGAGTGGGGAGGGTGGAGGAGAGAGAGTGGGGAGGGCGGAGGAGAGAGAGTGGGAGGGTGGAGGAGAGAGAGTGGGAGGGTGGGAGGGGAGAGAGTGGGAGGGTGGAGGAGAGAGAGTGGGGAGGGTGGAGGGGAGAGAGTGGGGAGGGTGGAGGAGAGAGAGAGGGGGGAGGGTGCAGGAGAGAGAGAGTGGGGAGGGTGGGAGGAGAGAGAGTGGGGAGGGTGGAGGAGAGAGAGAGTGGGGAGGGTGGAGGAGAGAGAGAGTGGGGAGGGTGGAGGAGAGAGAGAGTGGGGAGGGTGGAGGAGAGAGAGAGTGGGGAGGGTGGAGGAGAGAGAGTGGGGAGGGTGGAGGAGAGAGAGAGTGGGGAGGGTGGAGGAGAGAGAGAGTGGGGAGGGAGGAGGGGAGAGAGGGGGAGGGTGGAGGAGAGAGAGAGTGGGGAGGGTGGAGGGGAGAGAGTGGGGAGGGTGCAGGGGAGGGAGAGTGGGGAGGGTGGAGGAGAGAGAGAGTGGGGGAGGGTGGAGGAGAGAGAGAGTGGGGAGGGTGGAGGAGAGAGAGAGGGGAGGGTGGAGGGGAGAGAGAGTGGGGAGGGTGGAGGAGAGAGAGAGTGGGGGAGGGTGGAGGAGAGAGAGTGGGAGGGTGGAGGAGAGAGAGAGTGGGGAGGGTGGAGGAGAGAGAGAGTGGGGAGGGTGGAGGAGAGAGAGAGTGGGGAGGGTGGAGGAGAGAGAGAGTGGGGAGGGTGGAGGAGAGAGAGAGTGGGGAGGGTGGAGGGAGAGAGTGGGGAGGGTGGAGGAGAGAGAGAGTGGGGAGGGTGGAGGGGAGAGAGTGGGGAGGGTGCAGGGAGGGAGAGTGGGGAGGGTGGAGGGGAGAGAGTGGGGAGGGTGGAGGAGAGAGAGTGGGGAGGGTGGAGGGGAGAGAGTGGGGAGGGTGGAGGAGAGAGAGAGGGGAGGGTGGAGGAGAGAGAGTGGGGAGGGTGGAGGAGGGGTGGGTGCAGGGGAGGGAGGGTGGAGGAGAGAGAGTGGGAGGGTGCAGGGGAGGGAGGGTGGAGGAGAGAGAGTGGGGAGGGTGGAGGGGGGTGCAGGGGAGGGAGGGTGGAGGAGAGAGAGTGGGAGGGTGCAGGGGAGGGTGGAGGAGAGAGAGTGGGGAGGGTGCAGGGGAGGGTGGAGGAGAGAGAGTGGGGAGGATAGGAGGAGAGAGAGTGGGGAGGGTGCAGGGGAGGGAGGGTGGAGGAGAGAGTGGGGAAGGTGGAGGGGAGAGAGTGGGGAGGGTGGAGGAGAGAGAGTGGGGAGGGTGGAAGAGAAAGAGTGGGAGGGTGGAGGAGAGAGAGGGTGGAGGAGAGAGAGGAGGAGAGAGAGGGGGGAGGGTGGAGGAGAAAGGTGGATGGAGGAGAGAGTGGGGAGGGTGGAGTAGAGAGAGTGAGAAAGTGTGGAGAGAGAAAGAGCGAGGTGAGGGTGGAGGAGAGAGCGAGAGAGGAGGATGGAGGAGAGAGAGAGTGGGGAGGGTGGAGGAGAGAGGGGTGGGTGGATGAGAGAGAGAGGGGAGGGTGGAGGAGAGTGGGGTGGGGTGGGTGGAGGAGAGAGAGAGAGAGAGGGGAGGGTGGAGAGAGGGGAGGGTGGAGGAGAGAGAGAGAGTTGGGAGGGTGGAGGGGAGAGAGAGGACTGTGGAGAAAAGAGTGAGGGAGGGTGGAGGAGAGAGAGAGAGTTGAGGAGGAGAGAGAGAGAGGGGTGGGTGGAGAAGAGAGAGAGGAGTGTGTGGAGGAGAGAAAGCGAGATGAGGGTGGAGGAGAGAGAGGGAAGGGTGGTGGAGAGAGAAATGAGTGGGTAGAGGAGAGAGAGGGGGTGGAGGGTGGAGGAGAGAGAGAGCGGAGGGTGGAAGAGTGAGAGAGGGTAGGGTGGAGGAGAGAGAGAAGGAAGGGCTGAGAAGAGGGGAGGGGAGGCGAGGGGGAGGGTGGGAGAGAGAGAGAGAGAGAGGGGGAGGGTGGAAGAGAGAGAGGGGGGGAGGGTGGAAGAGAGAGGGAGGGTGGAGGACGAGATGGGGAGGGTGGAGGAGAGAGAGAGGGGGTGGGTGGAGAGAGGGAGAGAGGGGAGGATGGAGGAGGGAGGGGAGGGAGGGTGGAAGAGCGAGAGAGAGGGAGGGTGGAAGAGAGAGATGGGAGGGAGGGTGGGGGGAGCGAGAGGGATGGGTGGTGGAGGAGAGAGAGAGGAGGGTGGAGGAGAGAGGGTGGAGGAGAGAGAGAGAAGGAAGGGTGGAGAAGAGATGGGAGGGGAAGGTGGAAGAGCGAGAGAGAGGGGAGGGTGGAAGAGAGAGGGGGGAGGGTGGAAGAGAGGTGGGGTGGAGGAGAGAGAGGGGAAGGGTGGTGGAAAAACAGATAGAAGGGATGGTGGAGGAGAGAGAGCGGGGAGGGTGGAGGGTGGATGGAGGAGAGAGAGGGGCAGAGAGAGGTGAGGGTGGAGGGGAGAGGTGAGGTTGGATGAGTGAGAGAGAAAGAGAGGGTTAATGTAAACATATGTTTCCCATGGCAATAATGCCCTTTGATGAGGGTGGAGGAGAGAGAGGGGTGGCTGGAGGAGAGAGAGGGGAGGGTGGAGAGAGGGGAGGGTGGGGAGGGTGGAGGAGAGAGAGAGTCGGGAGGGTGGAGGGGATAGAGAGATGACTGTGGATGAAAGAGAGGGGGAGGGTGGAGGAGAGAGAGGGGCAGAGAGAGGTGAGGGTGGGAGGAGAGAGGGGAGGGTGGAGGAGAGAGAGAGAGGGGAGGGTGGAGGAAAGAGAGAGAGGACTGTGGAGGAAAGAGAGAGGGGAGGGTGGAGAGAGTTAGTGGAGGAGAGAGAGAGAGGGGAGGGTGGAGGAGAGAGAGAGGGAGGTGGAGGAGAGAGAGGGCGGAAGAGAGAGGGAGGGTGGAGGAGAGAGAGTGGAGAGGGTGGAGGAGAGAGAAGGGGGAGGGTGGAGGAGAGAGAGGGGAGGAGGGAGAGAGGGGGGGAGGTGGGAGGGTGGAGGAGAGAGAGGGGAGGGTGGAGAAGAGAGAGAGAGAGAGGGGTGGGTGGAGGAGAGAGAGGGTGGGTGGAGGAGAGAGAGGGGTGGGTGGAGGAGAGAGAGGGGAGGATGGAGGAGAGAGAGGGGAGGGTGGAGGAGAGAGAGGGGAGGGTGGAGGAGAGAGAGAAAGAGAGAGAGAGTTGGGAGGGTGGAGGGGATAGAGAGATGACTGTGGAGGAAAGAGAGGGGAGGGTGGAGGAGAGTGAGTTAGTGGAGGAGAGAGAGAGAGAGCGAGAGGGTTGGGGAGAGAGCGAGTAAGAGGGGGTTGTGGAGAGAGAGAGTGACAGGGGGTTGGGGAGAGAGAGAGAGGGGGGTTGGGGAGAGAGGGTTGGGGGAGAGAGAGGGGAGGGTGGAAGAGAGCGAGCGAGAGAGAGGGGAGGGTGGAGGAGAGAGAGAGGGGAGGGTGGAGGAGAGAGAGAGGGGAGGGTGGAGGAGAGAGAGAGGGGAGGGTTGAGGAGAGAGAGAGGGGAGGGGAGGGTGGAGGAGAGAAAATGAGCGGAGGGTGGAGGAGAGAGAGAGGACTGTGGAGGAAAGAGAGGGGAAGGTGGAGCAGAGAGTTAGTGGAGGAGAGAGAGAGAGAGAGAGGGAGGGTGGAGGAGAGAGAGAGGGGAGGGTGGATGAGAGAGAGAGGGTGGAGGAGAGAGGGGAGGGAGGGTGGAGGAGAGAGAGGGGAGGGTGGAGGGGAGAGAGAGAGGACTGTGGAGGAAAGAGAGGGGAAGGTGGAGCATTGAGTTAATGGAGGAGAGAGAAAGAGAGAGAGAGAGAGAGAGGGGAGGGTGGAGGAGAAGAGAGAGGGGAGGGGTGAAGGAGAGAGAGAGGGGGTGGAGGAGAGAGGGGAGGGGAGGGTGGAGGAGAAAGGGGTGGGTGGAGGAGAGAGAAAGAGAGCGAGAGAGGGGAGGGTGGAGGAGAAGAGAGAGACAGGGTGGAGGAGAAGAGAGGGGTGGAGGAGAGAGGGGAGGGTGGATGAGAGAGTGGAGGGTGGAGGAGAGAGGGGTGGGTGGAGGAGAGAGAAAGAGAGAGAGAGAGAGGGGAGGGTGGAGGAGAGAGAGAGGGGTGGAGGAGAGAGGGGAGGGGAGGGGAGGGTGGATGAGAGAGTAGAGGGTGGAGGAGAGAGGGGTGGGTGGAGGAGAGAGAAAGAGAGAGAGAGAGAGAGAGGGGAGGGGAGGGTGGAGGAGAGAGGGGAGGGTGGAGGAGAGAGAAAGAGAGAGAGAGAGAGAGAGAGAGAGGGGGAGAGAGTTTGAGTTTTTATAAACCTTTATTTTATACTCAAGTGTTAACATAAATAATGTCACACTGCCTTTTCAGAAATGAAACAACAAATGTTATTCCTAAATAAAAAATGAAAACAAAAATACAAATAAATTAAATAAAAATACAAAAAAACATATATATTCAACTCATTTCATCAACAAAAAATAGTTTCCCCTCCTCCACAAAACAAACCGCTCCTTCGTAGGCCCACTTCTCCTCAAACAATGGGAGATCCTTTACAGCCGAGAAGAACTCAAAATCCACTTTTATTCTCGCTTTCACTAATCCTTATAAAAACACATCTTACATCCTGCCCATATCCCGTGTCTATCTTATGTTTCCTACTCAGAAAAAATAACATCTTAGCTTGTCCCAAAATAAAATGTAACAGTTGACATTTTCTTTTCTGTTGCTTACTATATTGAAACCCCAAAATAAAAACAGTGTTATTGAAAATCTCCCCCACAGCTGTAAACAAAGACTCCAGTATTTCAAAGAGAGGCTTTATCCTCTCACACTCCATAAAACAGTGAAAAATTGTTTCTCTTATGTTACAAAAAGGACATCCATCTCCAACATCTGAGTTAATAACAGATACAAAAGCATTAACTGCAATGATGCACTCAGGTTTGTGGTCCTCTGTAGCTCAACTGGTAGAGCACGGCGCTTGTAACGCCAAGGTAGTGGGTTCGATCCCCGGGACCACCCATACACAAAAAATTTATGCACGCATGACTGTAAGTCGCTTTGGATAAAAGCGTCTGCTAAATGGCATATTATTATTATGATGCCATGTAAAACCCTCCATTGCATATCCCCAGTACCCTTTTGTAACGGTGGCTTGTACAGTGCTCTCCATGCTGGCTTTACCTTGTCACCAATGCCCAGTTTTACCCTCCATGGAGTGTCTTTTCTATTTTTCAATGTATCTTTATTCAACACCTTGACACACCCAGTATATAAGTATTTCCCATTCACCTCATCCAAACCCACGTCTTCCAACCCTCTCAAATCCAGTAATAACGCCTTTCTTTCTGACTCTGGGATATTTGGTGTAATCCCTAGTCTTGGAAATGAGACGTTTTCATCTTGTACCTTCTTCTTGTGACTATTCAGCATACCCCACTCTTCTGCTGACAGAGCCTTCCTGCAGCTTCCCAGCAGTTGTCCGACAATCCTTTCCGACCTCACCCCCAAATGTTCAGCCACCCGTCTTCAATCCATTAAGGTGGGCCCAGCCATGGCCATTAACTGTTTTAAGGTGATGATTTTGCCCTTCACCAGAATCTTGGAGAAACAGCTGCAGTTGTACAATCCAGTCTTGCCCCATACACCAGAGGTTCCTCCAACAGCCAATGCACTGACTCCGCTGAAGTTCCACTGACAACTTCATTATGCTCCACAGATTTTTTTAAATCTTTATTTTAACAGGGAAAAACAGACTGAGACCTGGATCTCTTTTACGGCTGTGCCCTGTGTAAACATGACAGTTTTAGACATACAGACAAGAACATTTCAAACATACAAAACAAAAAACACATTTCAACAGAAACAATCACAGACATATTGATCCTCCATAACATTTTTAAAATGGGCAAGGGTCTAACTTAAGTTGGATCTGCAGTTTGTTCCATAAATAAGGTGCAAAGGAACTGAAGGCAGTCCTACCCAACTCTGTGGAGACCACAGGAGTCTCTAATGTAATCCACATCTGTGATCTGGTTTTAAAATTAGTATATCTAGTGGAAATGAATGATGATATATATGGAGGTAGTTTTAAAAGAAGTGCTTTATAAATAAACAAGAGAGCATGTTGCTCTCGCCTCACAGATAGAGAGGCCCAACCCACATGTTGATATAGGAAACAGTGATGAGTTTTGTAACTATCACCCGTGATAAACCTGAGTGCACAATGGTAAATAGCATCCAGTGGTTTTAATGTGTTTGCCGATGCATGCATATACAGTGGGGAAAAAAAGTATTTAGTCAGCCACCAATTGTGCAAGTTCTCCCACTTAAAAAGATGAGAGAGGCCTGTAATTTTCATCATAGGTACACGTCAACTATGACAGACAAATTGAGGAAAAAAAATCCAGAAAATCACATTGTAGGATTTTTTATGAATTTATTTGCAAATTATGGTGGAAAATAAGTATGGTCACCTACAAACAAGCAAGATTTCTGGCTCTCACAGACCTGTAACTTATTCTTTAAGAGGCTCCTCTGTCCTCCACTCGTTACCTGTATTAATGGCACCTTTTTGAACTTGTTATCAGTATAAAAGACACCTGTCCACAACCTCAAACAGTCACACTCCAAACTCCACTATGGCCAAGACCAAAGAGCTGTCAAAGGACACCAGAAACAAAATTGTAGACCTGCACCAGGCTGGGAAGACTGAATCTGCAATAGGTAAGCAGCTTGGTTTGAAGAAATCAACTGTGGGAGCAATTATTAGGAAATGGAAGACATACAAGACCACTGATAATCTCCCTCGATCTGGGGCTCCACGCAAGATCTCACCCCGTGGGGTCAAAATGATCACAAGAACGGTGAGCAAAAATCCCAGAACCACACGGGGGACCTAGTGAATGACCTGCAGAGAGCTGGGACCAAAGTAACAAAGCCTACCATCAGTAACACACTACGCCGCCAGGGACTCAAATCCTGCAGTGCCAGACGTGTCCCCCTGCTTAAGCCAGTACATGTCCAGGCCCGTCTGAAGTTTGCTAGAGTGCATTTGGATGATCCAGAAGAGGATTGGGGAGAATGTCATATGTCATATGGTCAGATGAAACCAAAATAGAACTTGTCGTGTTTGGAGGACAAAGAATGCTGAGTTGCATCCAAAGAACACCATACCTACTGTGAAGCATGGGGGTGGAAACATCATGGTTTGGGGCTGTTTTTTCTGCAAAGGGACCAGGACGACTGATCCGTGTAAAGGAAAGAATGAATGGGGCCATGTATCGTGTGATTTTGAGTGAAAACCTCCTTCCATCAGCAAGGGCATTGAAGATGAAACGTGGCTGGGTCTTTCAGCATGACAATGATCCCAAACACACCGCCCGAGCAACGAAGGAGTGGCTTCGTAAGAAGCATTTCAAGGTCCTGGAGTGGCCTAGCCAGTCTCCAGATCTCAACCCCATAGAAAATCTTTGGAGGGAGTTGAAAGTCCGTGTTGCCCAGCGACAGCCCCAAAACATCACTGCTCTGGAGGAGATCTGCATGGAGGAATGGGCCAAAATACCAGCAACAGTGTGTGAAGACCTTGTGAAGACTTACAGAAAACGTTTGACCTGTATCATTGCCAACAAAGGGTATATAACAAAGTATTGAGAAACTTTTGTTATTGACCAAATACTTATTTTCCACCATAATTTGCAAATAAATTCATAAAAAATCCTGCAATGTGATTTTTGGATTTTTTTTCCTCATTTTGTCTGTCATAGTTGACGTGTACCTATGATGAAAATTACAGGCCTCTCTCATCTTTTTAAGTGGGAGAACTTGCACAATTGGTGGCTGACTAAATACTTTTTTCCCCCACTGTAGATAATATCACCATAATCTAAAACGGACATAAAAGTAGCCTGCACAATTTGTTTTCTATTTACGGAGGACAGACAAGCCCTGTTTCTGTAAAGGAACCCTATCTTGAATTTGAGCTTTTTTCCCAATTCAGTAACATGTTTTTTAAAAGAAAGCCTATCATCTAACCATACCCCTAAGTATTTATATGCAGAGACCTGTTTGATTTGAGTACCATCCAAGCTAGTGATTACAAAAGTGTTTCTAATTGAGAGTTTAGACCTAGAAAAAAACATGACATTTGTTTTCTTAGCGTTTAAAACAAGTTTAAGCTGTAAAAGAGACCCCTGTAGTATCCAACTGCATTAAAGCTTGGTCCGCTGTTGGAGCAATAGAGGACATCACTGTGTCATCTGCATATAAATTGAATTTACAATATCTGACATCATCACCAATGTTGTTTATATAAAGTGAGAACAATAGTGGGCCAATTATTGAACCCTGAGGGACCCCTTTAAGTAACTGTAAGGGGTCAGACATGACCCCGTCGACCATGACGGCCTGAGTTCTATCTTTAAAATAGTCATAAAACCATCGACAGGCATCAGTGCCCAGTCCTATAGATGACAGCTTACTCAAAAGGATAGCATGGTCTACAGTGTCAAAAGCTTTTGACAAATCTACAAACAACGCAGCACAGTGCTTTCTATCATCTAAGGCATTTGCAATATCATTTACAACAAGCATAGTGGCCGATGTGGTACTGTGTTTAGATCTAAAACCAGATTGATTGGGGCTAAAATACTGTTAACAGAAAGAAAAGATTGTAACTGTTTGTTGACTATAGATTCTAGGATTTTTGCCAGACAAGGGAGCCTAGAGATGGGTCGATAGTTATCCAAATCACTACCGTCACGTCCCTTATGTAATGGCAGAACAAAAGCTGCTTTCCACACCTTAGGGATATTTCCTGTGCTTAATGTTAGATTAAAAATGTGTGTCACTGAACCAGCAATGATAGGTGCAGCACACTTAAGTAAGTACGGGTCTAAATTGTCCGCGCCTAAGGATTTCTTAGTATCAATGGCACACAGGGCAGCTAGAACCTCTGCTTCAGTTATTTTCTGGAAACTAAAAACAGGGTTACCATTTTTCAGAGTAACGGTTGAAAAGCAAGACGAAAAATCAACTAACTGGCCAGTACCACAATGGCCACTTTTCCTTTCAAATAAAAAACCAGCAGAGATTAAATGCTTATTAAAAGCATCACAAATATCCTTTTTTTTCACTTAGAATACAGGAGTCTGAGATAATTTGCTTAGGAAGAGAAACAGCAGAATACCCCTGTTTCAGTGAGTTAACGGTTTTCCAGAATTTTGCAGGATCTCCTGCAGAATCTGTCATAGCATTAAGGAAGTAATTTGATTTTGCCTTTTTGACAGCTGCAGTACATTTATTTCTCAATTGCCTAAAAAACAGCCAATCAGCTGGAGTACCTGTTTTCCTCGCCAAGGCCCAGGCCCGATTCTTTTGCAGAAAAAGACCTGACAATTCAGGAGAGAACCAAGAACTGGTTCGGTTTCTTACTCTGTGCTTCTTAAGCGGGGCGTGTTTATCAGACATAGAGGTAACAATAGAAGAGAAAAAAGCAAGGGCTAAAACCGGTCCAGAAAACAGCAAGTGGATAAAAGCTCAGAGTGATATACAGTGAGGAAAACAAGTATTTAGTCAGCCACCAATTGTGCATGTTCTCCCACCTAAAAAGACGAGCGAGGCCTGTAATTTTCATCATAGGTACACGTCAACTATGACAGACAAATGGAGAATTTCTTTCTCCAGAAAATCACATTGTAGGATTTTTAATGAATTTATTTGCAAATTATGGTGGAATATAAGTATTTGGTCACCTACAAACAAGCAATATTTCTGGCTCTCACAGACCTGTAACTTCTTCTTTAAGAGGCTCCTCTGTCCTCCACTCGTTACCTGTATTAATGGCACCTGTTTGAACTTGTTATCAGTATAAAAGACACCTGTCCACAACCTCAAACAGTCACACTCCAAACTCCACTATGGCCAAGACCAAAGAGCTGTCAAAGGACACCAGAAACAAAATTGTAGACCTGCACCAGGCTGGGAAGACTGAATCTGCAATAGGTAAGCATCTTGGTTTGAAGAAATCAACTGTGGGAGCAATTATTAGGAAATGGAAGACATACAAGACCACTGATAATCTCCCTCGATCTGGGGCTCCACGCAAGATCTCACCCCGTGGGGTCAAAATGATCACAAGAACGGTGAGCAAAAATCCCAGAACCACACGGGGGACCTAGTGAATGACCTGCAGAGAGCTGGGACCAAAGTAACAAAGCCTACCATCAGTAACACACTACGCCGCCAGGGACTCAAATCCTGCAGTGCCAGACGTGTCCCCCTGGCTTAAGCCAGTACATGTCCAGGCCCGTCTGAAGTTTGTTAGAGTGCATTTGGATGATCCAGAAGAGGATTGGGAGAATGTCATATGGTCAGATGAAACCAAAATAGAACTTTTTGGTAAAAACTCAACCCGTCGTGTTTGGAGGACAAAGAATGCTGAGTTGCATCCAAAGAACACCATACCTACTGTGAAGCATGGGGGTGGAAACATCATGCTTTGGGGCAGTTTTTCTGCAAAGGGACCAGGACGACTGATCCGTGTAAAGGAAAGAATGAATGGGGCCATGTATCATGAGATTTTGAGTGAAAACCTCCTTCCATCAGCAAGGGCATTGAAGATGAAACGTGGCTGGGTCTTTCAGCATGACAATGATCCCAAACACACCGTCCGGGCAACGAAGGAGTGGCTTCGTAAGAAGCATTTCAAGGTCCTGGAGTGGCCTAGCCAGTCTCCAGATCTCAACCCCATAGAAAATCTTTGGAGGGAGTTGAAAGTCCGTGTTGCCCAGCGACAGCCCCAAAACATCACTGCTCTAGAGGAGATCTGCATGGAGGAATGGGCCAAAATACCAGCAACAGTGTGTGAAAACCTTGTGAAGACTTACAGAAAACGTTTGACCTGTGTCATTGCCAACAAAGGGTATATAACAAAGTATTGAGAAACTTTTGTTATTGACCAAATACTTATTTTCCACCATAATTTGCAAATAAATTCATTAAAAATCCTACAATGTGATTTTCTGGAATTTTTTTCCTCATTTTGTCTGTCATAGTTGACGTGTACCTATGATGAAAATTACAGGCCTCTCTCATCTTTTTAAGTGGGAGAACTTGCACAATTGGTGGCTGACTAAATACTTTTTTCCCCCACTGTAAGTCAAGGATAAAAGCTTGCTGTGAGAAATGTTTATAATTTCTCTTAGAGATTATACAGGGATCAGAGTGTTTCAGCCTGGTATCTCTAATACAAGCAATAGAGCAGTGGTCACTGATATCATTTGAAAAAACCCCACTGGCTGTGTATTTATGGGGGGTATTTGTTATACCCCTGCTAGAGTTAAATGAGCATTATTACCAAGTACCACATTTAAAACTAGACATTCATATTGCTTTGGGGACAGAGGTTGATATGGACACAGAAACATTTAAGCAGCATTTTACATAAATCGCGATACCACCACCTCTACCAACTCTATCAGCTCTATAAATATTATACCCAATCAACTGAACATCTGAATCAGGCACAGAATCACACAGCCACGATTCAGATACAATCAGTACGTCAACATTTTGATTGTGAGACCAACATTTCAATAAAGTCCAACTTTTGGATCAGGCTTCTAGCATTCAAATGAATTATTCCAATGCCATTGCTAAGGGAATTCATATCAGATGGAGTATCCAGGGTAGCACCTGAAGCTGCACTGAATGAGCAATAAACAATTTTCGGGCTATTGACAGAGCTCAATTTTATGGGGACAAGATTACTACTAACAATACCTCTCTGCATGTAAGTAGTATTCGCAATACGGTGATTGGACAATAATCTAGGAATTGCAGAAAGGTTGTTAGCTGAAGTTTGTTCCATATTTGCAATTGAGGGACTAATGAATGAAACTGTGAGAGGAGCATTGAACATAGTCTGATAGGGGAGCGTACAATCCCAAAAGTCAACCCCCGAAAAGACACAACGTCAGGTATCAGAGGCTCTACATGAGGCAAGAGTAAGAGACATGTTGGTGGAGAGGATGCTGGAGCCATACCTGTTAAGATGTAAATTGTCCCGAAGAAATAGACCTGGTCGGTCTGTAAAAGCTGCAAAGTTATCCACAAAAGGAATTCCCATCGTGCAGCAGTATCCCTTAAGCCAGGTGTGTAATTGGCGTATATACGACTAAAAACCATATCCGTGGGGATGGAAAAGGACCGGAAACAACACACTGCTTCCCAGATTCCAGCAGCGTATTTATCAATGTTTTAAAATCGTCTCTCAATTTCTCTGACTGCTGGAGTTTAATGTCATTTGACCCAACTTGGACAATGACAGTTGAAGCGGCGGAGTGCTTGCTAATAAGTAGCGGTAGCATGGAATTTAGGTCAGGGATCCTAGCGCCAGGGTAGCAGAAAGTCTCAGCTTTCCGGATTGAAACGTTTCGGACCACGGGATGAACCCACCACGAGAATGGAAGGACTACAGATAGGTTTATTGGGTAAATGACGGGGCCTCTCCCGGGTGATCTGCCTCCTAGCAGGTTGAGGGGGGCTAGCAGCTGAGACTGACGACCGAGCGGTAGGCAAGGAGCGCAGATGAGTGTGCTTGGGCACTTCCACCTGAGAGTGAGACGGCAGCAGTAGAGATGGAGCGGAGGGACCCTGTACAGTATGATTGGAATGCACTTCCAGGTCTTCCAGGACCTTGAATCTCCTCCCCAATTGTAGCACTTCCGAAACATTTGATGGATTCCGTTTCCTGGAGTGCTTTACTCCCCGGACAGCAATCCAGGCATCCTGAGGCGGAGCAGAAGGGGTGGAACAGACCGGGCCCTTCGGTTTAGCTCCTAGCCTGGGCCAAGGCTCATTTAAGGGAACCAAATGGAGTTTCTCCGTTACAGGCTCCCCAGAAGTGGAGGTGCCGAGCCAGGGGCAGGTGACGTCGTCGATTTTGGAGGTGGTTTGTGCAACCATGGAGTCCAGGAGTTCCTCGTCCTCCTTGATCTGGCGCAAGACAGATATTCTCCCCTCCAGCTCAGTGACTCTCTGGCTCAGGTACTGGCAGGTGGTACATCCAGGGGTGAGCGAAGCCATGAGAGACATCCAACTTTCAGCTTGCTCCTCTCTGTAGGTCGTCTCGTCGTTGTTGGTAACCAGGAATCTGGGACACAAACTTGCGGTCCCAGCTGTAAAGGCTGACCGCGTCGCGGAATCAGTAGCAATGCAAACTTTAGCTATGATTAAAAACGATTTCATGTTGCGCGCTCTGATGACGTCTGTTGCGTGATGACGTCTGTGGTGTACATACAAACACACAATAACATACGCACCTCCCTAGAAATCTGGCTACTATCAACCAAAAATAAAGCTTTAAACCTAATCCCCCAACCTGTTGTAATACAAGACCTGCCACCCCTCTCCAAACCACATTTTCCGGTCCATAAAGCAACCTTTGAATAAACTGAAACTGGAAAGCAGCAGCCCTACTAGCAAGATGTACAAGACCTTGTCCCCCCTCCTCTTTTGACAAATACAAAACACTTTGTGGAACCCAATGATATTTATCCCAAAATAAATCTACAATAATCGCCTGTATCTTAGCCAGAAGGCCAGATGGTGCCTCTAAAACTGACAACCGATGCCACAGTGCAGAGGCAATCACATTGTTAACTATAATAGTGCGCCCCCTATATAACATACGAGATAACAACCAATGCCATCTCCTCATCCTCCCTTCCACCATTTCAACAACCCCAATCCAATTTTTTTTCCATTGTCCCCTCACCTCCTAGGTAAACTCCAATATACTTAAAACCTCCCTTACACCATTCCAGCCCCCCTGGCAAAGCCATGATCCCTCCAGACCATTCTCCAATCTGTAAAGCACAACTTTTTTCCCAATTTACCTTTGCAGAGGATATTCCCCTAAAACGATCAACCATTAGACTCATACTATCCACCTCCACTTGATTTTTCACTAAAACAACTACATCATCAGCATAGGCTGAGAGACGAATAGGAGGAATATCCTCTGAAAGGTACACCCCTTCAATGCGACTTCTAATGCTATTTAGTAGTGGCTCTATAGCAATGGCCTATTTATTGCCTTACCTCCATAACTTACTACATTCGCACACACTGTATATATATTTTCTGTTGTATTTTTGACTTTATGTTTTGTTTTACCCCATATGTAACTCTGTGTTGTTGTTTTTATCGCACTGCTTTGCTTTATCTTGGCCAGGTCGCAGTTGTAAATGAGAACTTGTTCTCAACTGGCTTACCTGGTTAAATAAAGGTTAAATATATATTTATTTTTTTATGGCATATAACATTCCTGACAAAGAACATCCCTGCCTAATACCTCTACACACTTTAAAAGGAGCACTCAAACCACCGTTAACTTTCAATACACTTTCAATGTCACCAGAAATCACCTTTATCATGGCAATAAAACCAGAGCTGAAACCAAACGCCTCAAAAATGTGCCATAAGTATTGATGTTCAACTCGGTCAAATGCCTTTCCTGATCAATTGAAATTAGACCAGCATCCAACCCAATAGCCCTAGAGACGTCCAAAACATCCTGGATCAGAGAAATGTTATCCCCTATCTGCCTGCCAGTAACACAGTAGGTCTGGTCCGTATGATTTGCTCCATCACCTCCCTCAGCCTGTTGGACAAAGCCTTTGACAGGATCTTATAATCAGTGCACAATAAAGCCACCGGCCTCCAGTTCTTCACCTCCCTAGGGTCACCCTTTTTGGGCAGTAGGGTGAGGACAGCCCTTCTGCAGCTTATTGGTAGTAACCCTCCGGTTAAACTATCATTAACTACTGCTAGCCAATCCTCTCCCAACATAGCCCAAAAAGACTTAAAAAAGTAAACGGGAAGCCCATCAATGCCTGGTGCTCTTCCATTTTCCATGCCTTTTAATGCGGTGTATAGCTCCTGCAAAGACAATGGTTGCTCTAGCTCAACCTGAGCTTCTGCAGCCACCTGTGGGAGCCCATCAAGGAACTGCTGTGTCCCTGTTTTATCCTCTTTGTACTCACACTTGTAGAACTCAGCATAGAACTCTACTGCCCTCTTTCTAATTTCACTAGGGCTAGTGAGCTCCTGTCCAACTGCTGATTTGAGACAATTAATAATTCTTCTTTGTCCATTCTTTTTCTCTAAACCAAAGAAAAATTTGGATGAGGCATCCATTTCAGAGATTCCCTGAAACTTACTTCTCACCAATGCCCCCTGTGCTCTGATACCCAGCAGGTCTGCCAATGCAGCTTTTTTCCTCTTGAGGGCCTGAGTATGGCCTCGATCTCCTGTGGTCTCAACCAACGTCATGAGTTCCACTATTTCAGTCTCTGGGGCTTTCATTGATCTGGTGATGTCTTTGGTGACATTCATCGTGTATTGATTACAGAATTGTTGAATCTGGATTTTCCCTATATCCCACCACTGTTGAAGGGATACAAAACTGGCCTTTTGAGACCTCCACCTCTCCCAGAAAAAACTACATTTCCTGAAGTTAGCATCACTCAATAAAGTTATATTAAAATGCCAGTATGCGCGTTGGGGTTTTACATCGTTAATGAACACCACCTCTGTTATTAAACAATGATCAGAAAATCCCACTGGGGTTATCACACTTGATTTACAGACCTGAGATTGATGCTCAAAACAATAAAACCTATCTAACCTGGCCATAGAGATGGTGTTCTCTCTCACATGCGCCCATGTGTACTGTCTCGTGCCTCCATGTTGACTCCGCCAAATATCACACAGTTCATGTGTTACAATGAGGCGTTTAAAAAAAGTCCTTGAGGCTATATGAGGTTCTTTGTGATTTCTATCTAAATCACTGACTGTGCAGTTAAAATCCCCAGCAATAAATAAATCATCTTAATTGTTACATTTCTCAATGGTATTTGATAATGTCTCTAAAAAACATACCCTCTCAACTGCCACCACTGGGGCATATACATTTATCAGACACAGTGATGTTTTCATACCTCGCTCTAACTTTTAATAACCTCCCCTCAACTACCTCTTCAACCTCATATGACAAAGGCAAAAACCCTTTTGAGAACAAGATGGCCACACCCCCACTTTTTGAGTTTTTATGACTACACACCACTGCCCCCCCCCCCCCACCCCACTCCTGTTGCCACATCCAAATTACTATGCGTTTCTTCTAGAGAATGTATGTCACTTCCCTTTCCCCTAATTGACTCATACACTATGGCTCTTTTTTTAACGTCTCTCGCCCCATTTACACTTAAAGAATAAATCTTAAAACTGCTCATGGATGAAAAAAAAATACAGAGGAAGACACAGAAACCACATCTCTTAACAGAGTTAAGGCTGCGACTGAACTCTTTCATTTCCTTTAGAATTTACATCACTTATCACTCTCGTGACCACTTTCTTGAGTCTAGCAATTTCAGGGCTTATCAAACCTCCCCCTGTTATTTTTGACATCAGAAACTTTGCTGATTCAATAAACAATTCACTTTCAGGAAAAAAAATCTGTTACATTATAATCCTGCATATATTTCTTCCCTTATGTCAACTTCAGAAATTGACTTACCTTCTCAATCCCATACCTCCCTTCCACCGCCTTTCTCTCACTATTTTGTTGTGACGCATCAGATGACTCACTCTCGCTATCCTCCCCAGAAGAAAACTCCACCATCTCTACAACCTGTTTATCTTCAACTGATTTATCAATCTCTACCTTTCTCTTGGAATTAGACCCTTCACCACCCCTTAAATTCTTCCTCTTACTCCTCGGTACTTTGAAAACAGCTGCTTCCTTTTCCATTATTTCAATCTCCTCTTGACCTCCAATTTCATTTTCCAGCACCACCTCAGCGACGGCAGTCGCAATCTCACCGACTGTTTCCCCTCGCTCTTTGTTCTGATCTACCACAATTGCCCCCGTATCCACACTGCCTTCCTCTCCTACTTTTCCAACCACATCTGCCCACCTTCTCCCTTCCCCTGCACCCTTAGCATGTTCATCCCTTCGCGGTGGTGCATTAGCTGCACCAGCACTAGAGCTGCTACCAGACTCTGCGCGTTCGTTCTCGGGACAATAACGTACCAAATGCCCCTCTCTTCCACAGCCAAAGCATTTCATTGATTCAGTAGAAGCGTAGAAGACATAATCAAATCCATCAATCTTAAAACTGATTGTCCTTCTTTAAAATCATATGCACTTGTCTCCTATGAGACACGACATGTTTCAGCAAAGGAGATTTGCATCCAAAAATGACCTTTTTTATTGTAGATACAATTTGACCATGACGAGATGACTCTCGCTCCAACACTTCATCTCTAACAAATGGTGGCACGTTAGAAAGTATAACTTTCTTCGCTGGAATCATAAGCGGAAATACCGGCGTCTGTGTCTCCCGCAACACAACACCACTCTCAACTATTCACCTTTTCAATGGAATCCAAGAATATCATTACAGTGCTATTCAACCTTGAGACTGATTTGATGCTATCATACCCAATGATAGCACCCACTGCTAAGCTACATTCTTCCACTGAACACCCTGCCGCAGCAGGAATCTTTACTCCATGCCGCCAACTAAGTTTTTCAAACTCCAAACTTCCGCGAGTGGCCATTGCAACCAGCCCCACCCGCTGGTTGTGCCCTCGCAAAAAACAGGGGTGGGTGGAGGAAAGAGAGAGGGGAGGGTGGAGGAGAGAGAGTTAGTGGAGGAGAGAGAGAGAGGAGGGTGGAGGAGAGATTTAGAGAGGACTGTGGAGAGAGGGGAAGGTGGAGGAGAGAGGGAGGGGAGGGTGGAGGAGAGAGAGAGAGAGGGAGGGGTGGGTGGGTGTGGAGGAGAGAGGGGGGAGGAAGCAAAAGAGAGGGAGGGAGAGGAGGGTGGAGGAGAGTGAGAGAGGGGAGGGGGGAGGAGAGAGAGTTAGTGGAGGAGAGAGAGGAGGGTGGAGGAGAGGTTTAGAGAGGACTGTGGAGAGAGAGAGAGGGTGGAGGAGAGAGGGAGGGGTGGGTGGAGGAGAGAGAGAGGGAGGGGGTGGGTGGAGGAGAGAGAGAGAGGGAGGGGTGGGTGGTGAGAGAGAAAGAGATGGGAGGGTGGAGGAGAGAGAGGGGAGGGTGGAGGAGATAGAGAGGACTGTGGAGGGAGAGAGGGTGGAGGAGAGAGGGAGGGAGGAGTGGGTGGGTGGAGAGAGAGAGAAAGAGATGGGAGGGTGGAGAGAGAGAGGGGAGGGTGGAGGAGAGAGGGGTGGTTGGAGGAGAGAGAGTGGTGGTTGGAGGAGAGAGAGGGGAGGGTGAAGGAGAGAGAGGGAGGGTGGAGGAAAGAGAGAGGGGGGGGTGGAGGAAGAGAGAGGGGAGGGTGGAGGAGAGAGAGGGGTGGTTGGAGGAGAGAGGAGGGTGGAGGAGAGAGATTGAGGAGAGAGAGGGGGGGGTGGAGGAGAGAGAGAGGTGGGAGGGTGGAGGGAGAGAGTGGGGAGGGTGGAGGAGAGTGAGGACTGGGAGGAAAGAGAGGGAGGGTGGAAGAGAGAGAGAGTGGGAGAGAGAGAGGGGGGGTGGAGGGAGAGAGAGATAGAGAGAGAGAGAGAGGGGGTGGAGGGAGAGAGAGAGAGAGGTGGAGGAGAGAGAGGGAGGGTGAGGAGAGAGAGGGAGGGTGGAGGAGAGAGAGGGGAGGGTGGAGGAAAGAGAGAGGGGTGGGTGGAGGAGAGAGAGTTAGTTGAGGGGAGAGAGAGAGAGAGAGAGAGAGGGTGGTGGAGGAGAGAGAGAGGGGGTGGAGGAAAGAGAGAGGAGGGTGGAGGAGAGAGAGGGGTGAAGAGGGGAGGTGGAGGAGAGAGAGAGGGAGGGTGGAGGGAGAGAGGGAGGGTGGAGGAAAGAGAGAGGGTGGGTGGAGGAGAGAGAGTTAGTTGAGGGGAGAGAGAGAGAGCGAGGGTGGAGAGAGAGAGAGAGAGGGAGGGTGGAGAGAGAGAGAGGAGGTGGAGGAGAGAGAGAGGGTTGGTGGAGGAGAGGGTGGAGGACGAGAGAGAGGTGAGGGTGGAGGAGAGAGAGAGAGGGAGGGTGGAGGGGAGAGAGAGGAGAGAGAGAGAGGGTGGAGGAGAGAGAGGAGAGAGGAGGTGAAGGGAGGGTGGAGGAGAGAGAGAGGGGGAGGGTGGAGGAGAGCGAGAGAGGGGTTGGTGGAGGAGAGGGTGGAGGACAGCGAGAGAGAGGAGGGTGGAGGAGAGAGAGAGAGGGGAGGGTGGAGGAGAGCGAGGGGGGAGGGTGGAGGAGAGAGAGTGGGGCGGGTGGAGGAGAGAGAGTGGGGAGGGTGGAGGAGAGCAAGGGAGCGAGAGAGGGGAGGGGTGGGAGGAAGAGGGGAGTGGAGGAGAGAGAGAGAGAGGAGGGTGGAGGGAGAGTTAGTGGAGTGGAGGAGAGAGAGGGAGGGTGGAGGAGGGAGAGCAGAGAGGGGGAGGTGGAGGAGGGAGAGCGAGAGAGGGAGGGTGGAGGAGAGAGAGGGGGGAGGGTGGGTGGAGGAGAGGGGGCGGGAGACAGGGTGGTGGAGGAGAGAGAGAGGGGGGAGGGTGGAGGAGAGAGAGGGTTGAGGAGGGCAGAGAGGGAGGGTGGAGGAGAGGGAGAGAGGGGAGGGTGGAGGAGAGAGAGAGGGATGAGTGGAGGAGAGAGAGTTAGTGGAGGAGAGAGAGAGAGAGGGTGGATGAGAGGTAGAGAGGCTGTGAGGAGAGGAGGGTGGGGGAGAGAGGGAGGGTGGGTGGAGGAGAGAGAGGGAGGGTGGGTGGAAGAGGGAGGGGTGGGTGGAGGAGAGAGAGAGAGGGGAGGGTGGAGGAGAGAGAAAGAGATGGGAGGGTGGAGGAGAGAGAGGGGAGGGTGGAGAAGAGAGAGAGGACTGGAGGAAAGAGAGAGGGGAGGGTGGAGGAAAGAGAGAGGGGTGGGTGGAGGAGAGAGAGTTAGTTGAGGGGAGAGAGAGAGAGAGAGAGAGAGAGAGAGAGAGAGGGTGGTGGAGGAGAGAGAGAGGAGGGTGGAGGAAAGAGAGAGGGGAGGGTGGAGGAGAGAGAGGGGAGGGTGAAGGAGAGAGAGGGAGGGTGGAGGAGAGAGGTGGGGAGGGTGGAGGAGAGAGGGGAGGGGTGGGTGGAGGAAAGAGAGAGAGAGAGGGAGGGTGGAGGAGACAGTTAGTGGAGGAGAGAGAGGGGAGGATGGAGGAGAGAGAGGGGAAGGTGGAGGAGGAGAGCGAGAGGGGAGGGGTGGGTGGAGGAGAGAGAGAGAGAGAGAGGGGAGGGTGGAGGAGACAGTTAGTGGAGGAGAGAGAGGGGAGGATGGAGGAGAGAGGGAGGGTGGAGGAGGGAGAGCGAGAGAGGGGGAGGGGGAGGAGAGAGAGGGGGAGGGTGGGTGGAGGAGAGAGGGCAGACAGAGGGTGGGTGGAGGGAGAGAGAGGGGGGAGGGTGGAGGAGAGAGAGGGTGGAGGAGAGCGAGAGAGGGGAGGGTGGAGGAGAGAGAGGGGAGGGTGGAGGAGAGAGAGAGATTGAGAGAAGGGAGGGTGGAGGAGAGAGTTAGTGGAGGAGAGAGAGGGATGGGTGGAGGAGAGAGAGGGGAGGGGAGGGTGGGGGAGAGTCGGGAGGGGGGAGGGGAGAGGGGAGAGAGAGGACTGGGGAGGAAAGAGAGAGGGAAGGGTGAGAGCGAGAATTAGCAATGTGAAGGAGAGAGAGAGAGAAAAAGATTGGGTTAATGTAAACGTATGAGACGCTACCTGTCCTCCCATATATGGTCGTAGGAGGAATTGGAAAGGTTCACCATGCTGGTTATTAGGCAATACTCTGTTAGGACAGCTTTTAAATGAAAGAGCCCGAACTGAAAACATCATTGTTGTACACACACACACACAGGCTTGAGGAATTTCTATCAACTGTGAACCTGTTTCTACTAGTTTTGTTAGAGACTCAGGTTTTCACATTTCACTTAAATTTTGACTCCTCACCAAGTTGCACACACACTCCCTCTCTCACACACAAGTACACACTCTCACACACACACATAACGCACACCCCCACCACATCAGGTATCAATCAAGCCGTTTGACATGCTGGGTCTTGTCTCTCATTCCTGGCCTCTGTAAGATCTTATTCCCCCACACACACACACACACACATTCTGGGACTTGGCTCTGTTGTTGGTCCCACCCTGCTCTGGAATGCCTGGCCTGGGGAAAGGTGCCTAGGATAGGTCCAGGGTGGGGTTAGGTCTACCGGAGCCATACAGGAGCCATAGAGTCATCACAGCAGAGGAAGTGTTTAGTTTCACCAGAGAAATGAAAGAGGGAAATTATACTGAACAAATAAATCTAAACGCAACAATTTCTATTTCAACAATTTTACTGAGTTACTGAGTTACATATGAGGAAATCAGTCAATTGAAATAAATTAATTAGGCCCTAAGCTATGGATTTCACATGACTGGGAATACAGATACAGTGGGGAAAAAAAGTATTTAGTCAACCACCAATTGTGCAAGTTCTCCCACTTAAAAATATGAGAGAGGCCTGTAATTTTCATCATAGGTACACATCAACTATGACAGGCAAAATGAGAAAAAAAAAATCCAGAAAATCACATTGTAGGATTTGTAATGAATTTATTTGCAAATTATGGTGGAAAATAAGTATTTGGTCAATAACAAAAGTGTCTCAATACTTTGTTATATACCCTTTGTTGACAATGACACAGGTCAAACGTTTTCTGTAAGTCTTCACAAGGTTTTCACACACTGTTGCTGGTATTTTGGCCCATTCCTCCATGCAGATCTCCTCTAGAGCAGTGATGTTTTGGGGCTGTCGCTGGGCAACACAGACTTTCAACTCCCTCCAAAGATTTTCTATGGGGTTGAGATCTGGAGACTGGCTAGGCCCCTCCAGGACCTTGAAATGCTTCTTACGAAGCCACTCCTTCGTTGCCCGGGCGGTGTGTTTGGGATCATTGTCATGCTGAAAAGACCCAGCCACGTTTAATCTTCAATGCCCTTGCTGATGGAAGGAGGTTTTCACTCAAAATCTCACGATACATGGCCCCATTCATTCTTTCCTTTACACGGATCAGTCGTCCTGGTCCCTTTGCAGAAAAACAGCCCCAAAGCATGATGTTTCCACCCCCATGCTTCACAGTAGGTATGGTGTTCTTTGGATGCAACTCAGCATTCTTTGTCCTCCAAACATGACGAGTTGAGTTTTTACCAAAAAGTTATATTTTGGTTTCATCTGACCATATGACATTCTCCCAATCCTCTTCTGGATCATCCAAATGCACTCTAGCAAACTTCAGATGGGCCTGGACAAGCAGGGGGACACGTCTTGCAGTGCAGGATTTGAGTCCTAAGCGGTGTAGTGTGTTACTGATGGTAGGCTTTGTTACTTTGGTCCCAGCTCTCTGCAGGTCATTCACTAGGTCCCCCGTGTGGTTCTGGGATTTTTGCTCACCGTTCTTGTGATCATTTTGACCCCACGGGGTGAGATCTTCGTGGAGCCCAGATCGAGGGGAGATTATCAGTGGTCTTGTATGTCTTCCATTTCCTAATAATTGCTCCCACAGTTGATTTCTTCAAACCAAGCTGCTTACCTATTGCAGATTCAGTCTTCCCAGCCTGGTGCAGGTCTACAATTTTGTTTCTGGTGTCCTTTGACAGCTCTTTTGGTCTTGGCCATAGTGGAGTTTGGAGTGTGACTGTTTGAGGTTGTGGACAGGTGTCTTTTATACTGATAACAAGTTCAAACAGGTGCCATTAATACAGGTAACGAGTGGAGGACAGAGGAGCCTCTTAAAGAAGAAGTTACAGGTCTGTGAGAGCCAGAAATCTTGCTTGTTTGTAGGTGACCAAATACTTATTTTCCACCATAATTTGCAAATAAATTCATTAAAAATCCTACAATGTGATTTTCTGGATTTTCTTTTCTGAATTTGTCTGTCATAGTTGACGTGTACCTATGATGAAAATTACAGGCCTCTCTCATCTTTTTAAGTGGGAGAACTTGCACAATTGGTGGGTGACTAAATACTTTTTTCCCCCACTGTATGCATCTGTTGGTCACAGATACCTTTAAAAAAAAAAAAAGGTAGGGGCGTGGATCAGAAAACCAGTCAGGATCTGGTGTGACCACCATTTGCCTCATTCAGCGCTACACATCTCCTTCGCATAGAGTTGATCAGGCTGTTGATTGTGGCCTGTGGAATGTTGTCCCACTTCTCTTCAATGGCTGTGCGAAGTTGCTGGATATTAGCGGGAACTAGAACGCGCTGTCGTACACCTCGATCCAGAGCATCCCAAACATGCTCAATGGGTGACGTCTGGTGAGTATGCAGGCCATGGAAGAACTGGGACATTCTTAGCTTCCAGGAATTGTGTACAGATCCTTGCGACATGGGGCTGCGCATTAACTTTCTAAAACATGAGGTGATGGCGGCGGATGAATGGCACGACAATGGGCCTCAGGATCCCGTCACGGTATCTCTGTGCATTCAAATTGCCATCGATAAAATGTAATTGTGTTCATTGTCCGTTGATTATGCCTACCCATACCATAACCCCACCGCCACCATGGGGCACTCTGTTCACAACCTTGACATCAGCAAACTGCTCACCCACACTACGCCATACACTTGGTCTGCGGTTGTGAGGCCGGTTGGACGTACTGCCAAATTCTCTAAAACAACGTTGTAGGTGGCTTATGGTAGAGAAATGAACATTCAAATCTCTGGCAACAGCTCTGGTGGACAATTGTGCAGTCAGCATGTCAATTTCACGCTCCCTCAAAACTTGAGACATCTGTGGCATTGTGTTGTGTGACAAAACTGCACATTTTAGTGGTCTTTTATTGTCCCCAGCACAAGGTGCACCTGTGTAATGATCATGCTGTTTAATCAGCTTCTTGATATGCCACACCTGTCAGGTGGATGTAAACAATTTTGGGGACAACATTTGAGAGAAATACGCTTTTTTTGTGCGTATAAACATTTTGGGGGATCTTTTATTTCAGCTCATGAAAACATGGAACCAACACATTACATGTTGCGTTTGTATTTTTGTTCATTGTAGTTGATGACGCGCCAGTCAACATGTAATAGTCTGTTTTCTTTGTCTCGTTATTTAGTGTCTCAAACAGAAACAGCCCTGATGGAGTCTTATATAAACTGAAAGATAAAACCCATTGAAAAATAAACATAATCCTATGATCCTGTGATGTCAGAGACAGGCAGCCAGACAGGCAAACAGACCAACAGACAGACAGACAGACAGGCAGACAGAGAGAGACACACAGACAGGCAGACAGAGAGAGACACACAGACAGGCAGACAGAGAGAGACACACAGACAGAGAGACATCCTAAACCCTGTCGTCTCCTAGGTGATGCCACGGTAACCATCGCCCACAGGTGTACCCCCAGAGAGCAGCTGAAGGAACTGACCCGTCTGGCCGACATCGTCATCGCAGCCGCAGGTAAACCATTTGATTTGTTTTCGAATTCTTTGTGGGTCTCTGTAATCTGAGGGAAATATGTGTCTCTAATATGGACATACATTTGTCAGGAGGTTAGGAAGTGCAGCTCAGTTTCCACCTCATTTTGTGGGCAGTGTGCACATAGCCTGTCTTCTCTTGAGAGCCAGGTCTGCCTACGGCGGCCTTTCTCAATAGCAAGGCTATGCTCACTGAGTCTGCACATAGTCAAAGCTTTCATTAAGTTTGGGTCAGTCACAGTGGTCAGGTATTCTGTCACTGTGTACTCTCTGTTTATGGCCAAATAGCATTCTAGTTTGCTCAGTTTTTTTGTAAATTCTTTCCAATGTGTCAAGTAATTATCTTTTTGTTTTCTCATGATTTGGTTGGGTCTAATTGTGTTGCTTTCCTGGGGCTCTGTGGGGTCTGTTTGTGTTTGTGAACAGAGCCCCAGGACCAGCTTGCTTAGGGGACTCTTCTCCAGGTTAATCTCTCTGTAGGTGATGGCTTTGTTATGGAAGGTTTGGGAATCGCTTCCTTTTAGGTGGTTGTAGAATTTAACGGCTCTTTTCTGGATTTTGATAATTAGCGTGTATCTGCCTAATTCTGCTCTGCATGCATTATTTGATGGAGGATATTTTTGCTGAATTCTGCATGCAGTCTCAATTTGGTGTTTGTCCCATTTAGTGAATTCTTGGTTGGTGAGCGGACCCCAGAACCATAAAGGGCAATGGATTCTATAACTGATTCAAGTATTTTTAGCCAGATCCTAATTGGTATGTCACATTTTATGTTCCTTTTGATGGTATAGAAGGCCCTTCTTGCCTTGTCTCTCAGATCGTTCACAGCTTTGTGGATGTTACCTGTGGCGCTGATGTTTAGGCCGAGGTATGTATAGTTTTTTGTGTGCTCTAGGGCAACAGTGTCTAGATGGAATTTGTATTTGTGGTTCTGGCAACTGGACCTTTTTTGGAACACCATTACTTTTGTTTAACTGAGATTTATTGTCAGGGCCCAGGTTTGACAGAATATGTGCAGAAGATCTAGGTGCTGCTGTAGGCCCTCCTTGGTTGGGGACAGAAGCACCAGATCATCAGCAAACAGTAGACATTTGACTTCAGATTCTAGTAGGGTGAGGCCGGGTGCTGCAGAGTGTTCTAGTGACCTCGCCAATTCGTTTATATATATGTTGAGTCAGGGTGGGGCTTAAGCTGCATCCCTGTCTCACCCCACGGCCCTGTGGAAAAAAATGTGTGTGTTTTTTGCCAATTTTAACCACACACTTGTTGTTTGTGTACATGGATTTTAGAATGTCTAATGTTTTTCCCCCCAACACCACTTTCCATGGATTCATATGGCAGACCCTCATGCCAAATTGAGTCAAAAGCTTTTTTGAAGTCAACCAAGCATGAGAAGACTTTGCCTTTGTTTTGGTTTGTTTGTTTGTCAATTAGGGTGTGCAGGGTGAATACTGGTCTGTCGTATGGTAATTTGGTAAAAAGCCCATTTGATATGTGCTCAGTACATTGTTTTCACTGAGGAAATGTACAAGTCTGCGATTAATGATAATGCAGAGGATTTTCCCAAGGTTGCTGTTGACGCATCTCTCTCTCTCTCTCTCTCTCTCTCTCTCTCTCTCTCTCTCTCTCTCTCTCTCTCTCTCTCTCTCTCTCTCTCTCTCTCTCTCTCTCTCTCTCTCTCTCTCTTCTCTCTACTCTAACATTACTGCAGGCAAACCCCTCCCTCTTTCCCTGTCCTTCCCTTCTCCCATGTCTGTAACATTACTGCAGGTGAACATTGCAAAAAACGACTGAAGTAAGCCTGACGATTGCCATGCCAGCCACTGTCGTGTCCACAGAGAATTAGTGTGTGTGTGTGGTGGAGAGTGTGTGTGTGTTTGAGGATCAGCGTTTAATATTAGCTGTACATGTTGTCGCGGTTAGTTGGGCGACAAGGACAAGCTGCCTATTATGGTGTCATTCATCTCACTGCTCTTGTGCTTATTACTGCAGAAGAAACTCAGGCTAAATACCTGTTTGTGTTCAGACATGTTTAAATGTAGCGTGATTTTAATGGTTTCTAACTAAGACAGGAAATTGAATTCCATGAAGTGTTTGTGTGTGTGCTTGCTTGCTTGCATGTGTACCTGTGTTCATTCTTGTGTGTGTGTGTGTGTGTGTGTGTGTTCATTTCCTGTGTGTGTGTATGTGTCCTCTAGGTGTGCCTGGGCTGATCACAGTAGACATGGTCAAGGAGGGGGCAGCGGTCATCGACGTGGGTATTAACCGTGTCCAGGACCGGACCACAGGGAAACTACGGCTGGTGGGAGATGTGGACTTTGAAGGTACATCACTGGATTCTAACCACTTTCAATAGAGCAGGTTCGCGTTTTTCCTCAACGAATCTTGCCCTGGTGGCAGCTCTGCAGTGTGGTCACTAGCTGGCACTGCCACAAAGTCATAAAATCTGATTTTAAATCTAACCCTAGCCACACTGCTAACCATAATGTCTAACCCTAACCTTAAATTAAGACCAAAAAGCTACTTTTTTTTAAATATATTTTTTACAATATAGCCAATTTTGACTTTGCAGCTGGCCCATCTAAGGGGAAATCGCTCAGTTCTGCCTCCAGGAGAAGACTCATGACAATAAACGTCAACCTGCTTCAACAGGTGGCACACACACATTGATAATTTTTTTTATAAAAATAGTTCTAGAAGTTAAACTGAGACTCAGCGATATGACGTTGCCATGAGCGGCACTGCAATTATTACAGTATGACAGAGTATGCACTTGTTCGCTTCAATAGGTGCGATGTGACAGCTACGAGACGGGAATCAGTGGATGAGTTTAGCCTTGCGCTTCAATGCTCTTAGTTTTTTGCAGAAATCGACCCGATATTGCTGTTTAGTTTACTTTGTGCATCGCTGACTGCCTTTAACTTACTTTAAGAGTCGCTGAATTACTTCCTCATCTTCAGCTACCTCTGGTCACTAAGCATTATGGGACAAATCCTATCTTCCTAATCTTCAGCTACCTCTGGTCACTAAGCATTATGGGACAAATCCTATCTTCCTCATCTTCAGCTACCTCTGGTCACTAAGCATTATGGGACAAATCCTATCTTCCTCATCTTCAGCTACCTCTGGTCACTAAGCATTATGGGACAAATCCTATCTTCCTCATCTTCAGCTACCTCTGGTCACTAAGCATTATGGGACAAATCCTATCTTCCTCATCTTCAGTTACCTCTGGTCACTAAGCATTATGGGACAAATCCTATCTTCCTCATCTTTAGCTACCTCTGGTCACTAAGCATTATGGGACAAATCCTATCTTCCTCATCTTCAGTTACCTCTGGTCACTAAGCATTATGGGACAAATCCTATCTTCCTCATCTTCAGTTACCTCTGGTCACTAAGCATTATGGGACAAATCCTATCTTCCTCATCTTCAGTTACCTCTGGTCACTAAGCATTATGGGACAAATCCTATCTTCCTCATCTTTAGCTACCTCTGGTCACTAAGCATTATGGGACAAATCCTATCTTCCTCATCTTCAGTTACCTCTGGTCACTAAGCATTATGGGACAAATCCTATCTTCCTCATCTTTAGCTACCTCTGGTCACTAAGCATTATGGGACAAATCCTATCTTCCTCTGAAGTCTTCTCACCTAGTCACGCATTGATGTCAAAGGAAGATAGTATGAGTAACCTTGTCTGAGACCTGAATGATAGATGCGTTAACTTGGGTATTATGGCCGGGTTCAAACTCACTGGGTTGTTTTTCCTCTGTGTCCCTGAAGGGGGTGAGTTAGTTAGACTTTAGTTCAGTGGGCTAACACATGTTGTTTTTTCTTTGTGTCTCCGTAGGTGTGAAGGAGAAGGCGGGGTTTATCACCCCAGTTCCTGGAGGGGTGGGGCCTATGACGGTCGCAATGCTGATGAAGAACACTGTTGCTGCTGCCAGATACGCACTGACACACTGAAACACACACTGAAACACACTGAAACACACACTGAAACACACACTGAAACACACACTGAAACACACACTGAAACACACACTGAAACACACACACACTAAAACTCACACACACAATGCAACAGATGCTGAAACACATACACTGAAACACACACATACACTGAAACACACACACACCAAGCAGAGCCATACCAAGCACATGAACACACTCCATACATCCAGGGATGTTTGTTGCTTTATTTAATGTTTCGTTTTTTATTTGCGTTATTTAAGTTATTTATTTGAAGCTCTTATTTGAGAGTTTTTAGATGTGTATTTTTTATACCGAAGCTGTTTAGTGTTCTGTTCACATTACTGAATAATATTCCAGCTGGTTCAACTGGAAAAGGAACACAAATAACAGTAACTCCTGGTGACTCTGACTGGACCCAACCTCACACTATGGAGTATTTATCATCTGTGTTACTCTCAGCTTTACTCTGTGTTACTCTCAGCTTTACTCTGTGTTACTCTCCGCGTTACTCTGTGTTACTCTCAGCGTTACTCTGTGTTACTCTCAGCGTTACTCTGTGTTACTCTCAGCGTTACTCAATGTTACTCTCAGCGTTACTCTTTGTTACTCTCAGCGTTACTCTGTGTTACTCTCAGCTAGAGCTGACCCCATTTAGGCGATTGTTTGGTTGATAGGCTGTTGGTCGACCAATATTTCTTTAGTTGAGCAGGAGCAACAAAAAAGTATTAATTATATATATATATATATATATATATATATTCATTGTGTACAAGACATCTGTCTGATTTGCACTAAGTGGACTAATCCATTGTGGAGGCCGTGGGGATGGAGCAGTCCATCCGTCTAATACCTGCTACTGAAATTTGTATAGGGTTATATTACATAAGAACAATGGTGCAACACTAATAAAAAGTATATTATTTTATAATGTGCTTTCTCCGTCGTTGGATAGCGGTCGGTGTCCACGGTTCTGAAACACATCAGTGCGCTGTTGAATTGGCGCCTTTTTCCTAGACCATGTTGCTATGTGCATAATAGCAAAGTTAACCAGCATGTTGGTGTTGAGAACAATGCCGGGGTCAGCAGTAGAATGAGGAGACGAGAAAACAGCCCTCGCCTTATTGTCTAAGAAAAGTGAGGAGAGAGAAAACCCGAACTAAGCCTAACTGTTAAATGTGCCTGGCTTGATAAATCATCAATATATCTACAGAAATAAGACAGATGCTGCTTCTGTTGCCTGTTTGAGTGTTTGTTTAATAGCCTACTGATTCCGTGAGCACCAAGCCTCATGCAACGACATGTCAAGTAAACAATTTCACAAAATCGGCTGCTTTTAATCTTTGCTTTGCTGTAATAAAGGCTTTACACTTTTTTTTCGTTAGAACATCCTCTCTGGTATTATTTATTTAGTGTTTACACTGTTCCAAATTGTCCGAAAAATAAAGCAAGCCTTGAATAATTAGCTTAAACAATAAATAAACCGTTGCATTTCGGGAATATTGCATTCACCAATGATTGCGACTGTTTTTAGTCTTTGCTGTAATAAAGGCTTGACAAAAAAAAACTTACAACAGACTCTGGTACGCTTATACTTTATTTAGTGTTGCTCAGAGTTTAAACCAATGTATTGATGTGATTATGATACGCTATAGGCACGGTCTGCCCGCTCATTAGGCAGGATTGACGAGGGCGGCATTTTCTAAGCTAAACTGACCAAGACGCACCTCCAACAACAGCACAAAATCTCACATAATTCTGCCCAAAAACAATGACAATTTCTCTCAACCAGGTGAGTGCTGTTGCCGCCCTTTGATAAGCAGTGCACACTTTGTCAAAGGCAGGAGCGCAATATATGTTGCTTGTCCATTCCCAGCGCGCTTCTCCAGGGTGCTGTCGGAGAGACGCGTCTCTGCAGCGCTCCACCAACGTTCAGTCAAAAAAATAATCTAACATCAATCATGTAGCAGATATAGGATATGGTACAAAGAGTATGTGGCCTTTTCTGAAGCCTACAGGCTGGAGATAAAATGTATGACAATGCAGGTTTCTCCGATCAAATAGCCTAACCTAAATGGCGCTCAATCAAAGAAAAAATTAGCTAGCAAATTGTATTGGTCACATACACGGGTTTAGCGAAATGCTTGTGCTTCTAGCTCCGACAGTGCTGTAATATCTAACAAGTAATATCTAAAAATTTCACAACATATACCCAATACACACAAATCTTAAGTAAGGAATTAATTAAGAATATATACATATATGGACGAGCGATGTCAGAGTGGCATTAGACTAAGGTACAGTAGAATATTATAGAATACAGTATATACATATGAGATGAGTAATGCAAGATATGTAAACATTATCAAAGTGACTAAGATACCGTAGAATAGTATAGAATACAGTATATATACATATGAGATGAGTAATGCAAGAAATGGGTTCCATTCCTTAAAGTGGCCAGTGATTTGCAGCAGCCTCTAATGCAGACCTGTCGCCAGACCTCAGTCTTAAGGGGGGCATATGAAATGCATGGGAGGGCAGGGCACAATTATTATTAGCCTACAGTACGTATATTTAATAATAAATTCCCTCAAGTGGGGGGGCACAAGCATTTTTGGGGGCGGGCCCGGACCCCTATGGCCCGCCCATAGCGACAGGTGTGCTCTAATGTGCTAGTGATGGCTGTTTAACAGTCTGATGGCCTTGAGATAGAAGCTGTTTTCCAGTCTCGGTCCCAGCTTTGATGCACCTGTACTGTCCTCGCCTTCTGGATGATAGCGGGGTGAACAGGCAGTGGCTCGGGTGTTTGATGTCCTTGCTATGTCATGTTAACATAGCAACATATCCTAAAAACAGGACAGTTCAAAGTAAAATGGACATTATTGAATGGACAATCACCACTGTTGTCCAGGAGTTTCACCCCATTGTCATGATTAGTGGTTTCAAGTTTGTATCCGTCAATTTTTTGACAAGCTGATCATGGTGAAAAAGAAAATACTTCTGCATTTCCCGCTGTGTAAACACACTGCAAATAGGCTCGCGATAACTCCTGATAAAGTTGGGTAGCTGATATTCAGTGCTTAAACAGACAAATTGATTAGTCACAGGAATCATGACTAATAAAGCCAACACAATGGCCTGTTTTACAAACGGTGGGTTTACCACATGGATGGGCACCAGTGGCAGTCAGTGCCATTTATGATGAGGGAGGACGATTTTTTTTTTAATGAGCATGGCCTTATTTCTATTACAGCATATTGGATGACTCTCATTCATATTCCATTCACCCAGTTCAATGTATCCACAATAGGTTTAGGCGACTACATGATACTCGAATTTTCCCTATACCCATCATGAGGTTGCTACAACCTAGCCTATGAATTAAAGTTTACAACGTAAGTGCACACAGGTCGAGAGAAAATGTTGAGGTGACAGACAGCGACACATTCAATACCGCCTTACACACTCTTGCCTGCATCTAGCTTATCTAGGGTGTAATCATTAGTCCAACAGTTGCAAACGAGAGTTTCTGTTGGACAAATTCAGGTATTTTTATCCCCGTTTCGTTTGCTTCCGTTTAAGAAACGTTTTTCAACAGAATAGGCAGAATGAATACACCCCTGATCAGGCATAAACACAGTTCACTTTCATAGCAGCCACGTTGTATTCATTCTAGACTCTATGCACTCTCCTCTTCTCACCTTTTCCCTTCCTCTGTGGACTTCAATGAACAACACATCAGCTGTATGTGACCAGGCGAAAAAAACCTTTCCAAGCCAAACCATGTCATGACAGCTACACACAGCCTACATCGTTGTCCCCATATTAGCTAAAGTAACGTCATAGTCAGCATAGCTAATAGAACTAATGCGTTAGTAAACCACTACAATCATGCAGTAACATTACAGTTTATAGTCAGTAAGCAGTTAGACGGGCGGGCCCCGGTGGCAATAAATTAATAAAACCAAAAGCTTACCTTGACAGTGTTGTGTTGTGTAGTCATAGCCAGCTAGCTAACATAGCATCCCTCTGTTTGAGCATGGTGTTTGAGTAACTAAACTAGTCAGCTGCATTTGCTAGCTAAGTAAGTGAAACTGAAAGTTAAAAAAATGACACTCTCTCTCTCTCTCTCTCTTGCTTTTTGAAGAAATTAATTTGTTGAAAACTGTTCAACTATTGTCTTTCTCTCTCTTTGAGTCAACTACTCACCACATTTGATGCACTTCAGTGCTAGCTAGCTGTAGCTTATGCTTTCAGTACTAGATTCATTCTCTGATCCTTTGATTGGGTGGACAACATATCAGTTCATGCTGCAAGAGCTCTGATAGGTTGGAGGATGTCCTCCGGAAGTTGTCATAATTACTGTGTAAGTCTATGAAATGGGGTGAGAACCAAGAGCTTCCTAGGTTTTGTATTGAAGTCAATGTACTCAGAGGAGGACGGAAGCTAGCTGTCCTCCGGCTCCACCATGGTGCTACCCTACAGAGTGCTGTTGAGGCTACTGTAGACCTTCATTGCAAAACGGTGTGTTTTAATCAATTATTTGGTGACGTGAATATTTTAGTTTAGTTTTATCTAAAAAGGATAACTTTTTCAATGTTTTACAATTTTTATTTTTATGAAATTCACTGAGGAGGATGTTCCTTCCCCCTCTGATGGGCGTTCATAAAATTCCATTGTGGGACGACATAAATATGGTAGGCTACAGCGTAGTAAGCACGAGCAGACATCTTTATTTTGGTCCGGATGTTGTTTTCGTTGTGTTTTACAAACTGTAGGCTTACCACATACAGTTGAAGTCGGAAGTTTACATACACTTAGGTTGGAGTCATTAAAACTCGTTTTTCAACCACTCCACACATGTCTTGTTAACAAACTATAGTTTTGGCAAGTCGGTTAGGACATCTACTTTGTGCATGACACAAGTAATTTTCCCAACAATTGTTTACAGACAGATTATTTAACTTATAATTCACTGTATCACAATTTCAGTGGGTCAGAAGTTTACATACACTAAGTTGACTGTGCCTTTAAACAGCTTGGAAAATTCCAGAAAATGATGTCATGGCTTTAGAAGCTTCTGATAGGCTAATTGACATCATGTTTTTTTTGTGTGTTTTACAGGCTTACCACATAGATGGGCATTCATAAAATTCAATTTCAGTCTACTCTCAGTAAGCACTGACCGATGCCATTTTGGACTTCTTTTTTTTGTGCAGTTCCGGACCGGCCTTGATTTCCACTTCCACGAACATTGGTTTTTGGTCTGGACCAATTCTGAACCAATTATAGACGTTTATGTTTGGTTCAGATTTTGTCCGGTCTGGACCAGCCTTGATTTGTTACAAACATAGACATCTATAAATGACTTCTTTTCAACTTTCGTTCAGAACCAAAAATGAGCCTGATTTCAAAATCTGAAAAATATATATTTTCAACGTCTGTAAAGTAAGTATTTTCAACTTTCACTCAGAACTGAAAATGAACCTGATTTCAAATTTCGGAAAATACGTATTTTTCAACGTCCGGAAAAGATGCCCTTTCAGCGTCCTGGAAAATATATATTTTAAACATACGGAAAATAACTTTTCACCTTTCATTCAGAACCCACATTGAACCTAACTTCAACTTCTGGAAAATACATATTTTAGATGTCTTTTGCATACTGGGAACGTTGGTTCACTGTGTTTTTGAGAGAAATGTCTGCGTTTGACAGGTGTTGCTCACGGTTTGCGCCAGAAAACAATAACTGATTTTATAAATTGAACGAAGTGCTGCACATAGCCTATAAATGAAGGGCCTGTATCAACTTTCACAGTGAATGCTTTTGTTAATATGTTTTTGTGTGTATGAATTGAATATTGCCAAATGCATCAGTAAAAAATATTGAGCCTATTAAATGCAACCCTTGCTGTTAATAGATCGCAAAGCAGCAACTGAACTAAACGTTTGGAAATGATCCGTTGGCTTAGGCCCTAGTGCTGCTTTTGACACCATCGATCACCACATTCTTTTGGAGAGATTAGAAACCCTAATTGGTCGACACGGACAAGTCCTTGCCTGGTTTAGATCTTATCTGTCGGAAAGATATCAATTAGTCTCTGTGGATGATTTGTCTTCTGACAAATCAATTGTAAGTTTCGGCGTTCCTCAAGGTTCTGTTTTAGGACCACTATTGTTTTCACTATATATTCTACCTCTTGGTGATGTCATTCGGAAACACAATGTCAACTTTCACTGCTATGCGGACGACACACAGCTGGACATTTCGATGAAACATGGTGAAGCCCCAAAATTGCCTACCCTGGAAGCCTGTGTTTCAGACATAAGGAAGTGGATGGCGGCAAATGTTTTACTTTTAAACTCGGATAAAACAGAGATGCTAGTTCTAGGTCCCAAGAAACAAAGAGATCTGCTGTTGGATCTGACAATTAATCTTGATGGTTGTACAGTCGTCTCAAATAAAACTGTGACACCTCGGCGTTACTCTGGACCCTGATCTCTCTTTTGATGAACATATCAAGAATATTTCAAGGACAGCTTTTTTCCATCTTCGTAACATTGTAAAAATCAGAAACTATTTGTCCAAAAATGATGCAGAAAAGCTCATCCATGCTTTTGTCACTTCTAGATTAGACTCCTGCAATGCTCTACTCTCCGGCTACCCGGATAAAGCACTAAATAAACTTCAGTTAGTGCTGAACACGGCTGCTAGAATCCTGACTAGAACCAAAAATTGTATCTATTACTCCAGTGCTAGCCTCTCAATATTGGCTTCCTGTTAAGGCTAGGGCTGATTTCAAGGTTTTACATTTAAGTCATTTAGCGGACGCTCTTATCCAGAGCGACTTACAGTTAGTGAGTGCATACATTATTTCTTTTATTTTTCATACTGGACCCTGTGGGAATTAAACCCACAACCCTGGCGTTGCAAACGCCATGCTCTACGAACTGAGCTACATCCCTGCCGGCCATTCCCTCCCCTACCCTGGACGACACTGGGCCAATTGTGTGCCGCCCCGTGGGTCTCCCGGTCGCGGCCGGCTATGACAGAGCCTGGATTCGAACCAGGATCTCTAATGGCACAGCTAGCACTGCAATGCGGTGCCTTAGACCACTGCGCCACTCGAGAGACAAAAATTAATAATTTTTACTGCTAATCTACAAAGCATTACATGGGCTTGCTCCCACCTATCTCTCCGGTTTGGTCCTGCCGTACATACCTACACGTACGCTACGGTCACAAGACACAGGCCTCCTTATTGTCCCTAGAATTTCTAAGCAAACAGCTGGAGGCAGGGCTTTCTCCTATAGACCTCAATTTTTATGGAATGGTCTGCCTATCCATGTGAGAGACGCAGACTCGGTCTCGACCTTTAAGTCATTACTGAAGACTCATCTCTTCAGTAGGTCCTATGATTGAGTGTAGTCTGGCCCAGGGGTGCGAAGGTGAACGGCAAGGCACCGGAGCAAGCTGGCTCCCCTCTCTCCACTGGGATTCTCTGCCTCTGACCCTATTACGAGTCACTGGCTTTCTAGTGCTCTTCCATGCCGTCCCTAGGAGGGGTGCGTCACTTGAGTGGGTTGAGTCACAGATGTGATCTACCTGTCCAGTTTTGCGCCCCCTTGGGCTCGTGTGGTGGAGGAGATCTTTGTGGGCTGTACTCAGCCTTGTCTCAGGGTCGTAAGTTAGTGGTCTGTTGATATCCCTCTAGTGGTGTGGGGGCTGTGCTATGGCAAAGTGGGTGGGGTTATATCCTGCCTGGTTGGCCCTGTCCGGGGTATCGTTGGACGAGGCCACAGTGTCCCCCGAACCACCCTTGTCTCAGTCTCCAGTATCTATGCTACAATAGTCCATGTGCCGGGGGGCGAGGGTCAGTCTGTTATATCTGGTGTCCTGTGTGAATTTAAGTATGGTCCCTCTAATTCTCTCTCTCTCCCTCTCTCCCTCCTCTCCCGGAGGACCTGAGCCCTAGGACCATGCCTCAGGACTACCTGGCCTGATGACTCCTGGCTGTCCCCAGTCCACCTGGTCGTGCTGCTGCTCCAGTTTCAACTGTTCTGCCTGCGGCTAGGGTACCCTGACCTATTCACCAGATGTGCTACCTTGTCCCGGACCTGCTGTTTTCAACTCTCTCTCTCTACCGCACCTGCTGTGTCGACCTCTGAATGCTCGGCTATGAATAGCCAACTGACATTTACTCATGAGGTACTGACCTGTTGCACCCTCTACAACCACTGATTATTATTTTACCCTGCTGGTCATCTATGAACATTTGAACATCTTGAAGAACGATCTTACCTTAATGGCCATGTACTCTTATAATCTCCACACGGCACAGCCAGAAGAGGACTGGCCACCCCTCAGAGCCTGGTTCCTCTCTAGGTTTCTTCCTAGGTTCCTTCCTTTCTAGGGAGTTTTTCCTGGCCACCATGCTTCTACATCTGCATTGCTTGCTGTTTGGGGTTTTAGGCTGGGTTTCTGTATAGCACTTTGTGATATCTGCTGATGTAAAAATGGCTTTATAAATACCTTTGATTGATTGCTTGATCCATAGCCTTAAAATGCATCTCAAGTGCAATTTCACTGTTTAGCTGACATCTGAAGGCTGGGGGGGCATTTAGGACGTACTGTGGATCGCTAAAATATCCTAATGATTATGATCACACTTCCTCAATTCAAATATTATGGCGACACTATAGGAAAGGTGGTATGGTTTAGAAACTTGTAAACCAAGCTGGAGTTATCAGTGTGGCCCGATCACCTGGACACGTTGAAATACTGTATCTTCACGACTAGAATAAAAACCTCCAGGCTTCCGTCAGAAATGTCAATTTATTGGGAAAAAAAATTAAGAATTACAGTTTGGAAAAAAACTCATCCCTTCCGAATCATCCTCTGGAATAACTGACATTCTGGAGTAATAATTAGATAACCAACGTTCTCTAGTAATACTAGTCCCGTGCGAATAGGTATTTGGTCACATGCACGCGATGCATACATGTGTCACGTAAAGAGAGCAAGGGTTGAGGGAATAGGGAATGTTTTTCCTAAACAAATGAGGGATTTCGGTAACAGAACTTTTCAGTCAGAAATGGCTGTAATTATGTTGCAGCTTCAGCATCACGGACAGCGCGATAAACACTTTGATGATCTGTGGTGCAGCAGGGAGGAGAGAGAGACAACAGGTGCTAGTCACTTGCTGTCTTTTTATTAAATTTTTAACAAAGCGCAGCAAGTCTGATCCTGGCCCAGCACAATCAAATAAATTGCTGGTCGGACTCCCTCTAGTCATTTGTATGTCTTCGTTATTTAATGAAACCGTGTGCTTAAAGCACCAGACAAGCTCAGTGAATATAGTTGAGTTGATTAAAACACATAGGATGTGTCAATGTATGGAAAAATACACGTTTAAAAATGTTGACCAATCAATTGGTCGAAAGAACAGAAGGCTCTTGGTATTTTTGTCGGGGACAGCGTTACTCTGTGTTACTCTCCGTGTTACTCTCAGCATTTTCTCTCAGTGTTACTCTCCGTGTTACTCTCAGCATTACTCTGTGATACTCTCAGCATTACGCTGTTTTACTCTGTGTTATTTTGTGTTACTCTCAGCGTTACTCGGTGATACTCTCAGCATTACTCTGTGTTACTCTCAGTGTTACTCGGTGATACTCTCAGCATTACTCTGTGTTACTCTCCGTGTTACTCTCAGCGTTACTCTGTGTTACTCTCAGTGTTACTCTCCGTGTTACTCTCAGCATTACTCTGTGATACTCTCAGCATTACGCTGTTTTACTCTGTGTTACTTTGTGTTACTCTCAGCGTTACTCGGTGATACTCTCAGCATTACTCTGTGTTACTCTCAGTGTTACTCAGTGATACTCTCAGCATTACTCTGTGTTACTCTCCGTGTTACTCTCAGCATTACTCTGTGATACTCTCAGCATTACGCTGTTTTACTCTGTGTTACTCTTTGTTACTCTCAGCGTTACTCGGTGATACTCTCAGCATTACTCTGTGTTACTCTCAGTGTTACTCAGTGATACTCTCAGCATTACTCTGTGTTACTCTCAGTGTTACTCTGTTACTCTGTGTTAGTCTCAGCATTACTCTGTGTTACTCTCAGCGTTACTCTGTTACTCTGTGTTAGTCTCAGCATTACTCTGTGTTACTCTCAGCGTTACTCTGTTACTCTGTGTTAGTCTCAGCATTACTCAGTGTTACTCAGTGTTACACTCATCGTTACTCAGTGCACTATACAGTGCATTGGGAAAGTATTCAGACCCCTTCACTTCTTCCACAGTTTGTTTTACGTTACAGCCTTATTCTAAAATGGATTAAATAAATACAAATCCTCATCAATCTACACACAATACCCCATAATGACGAAGCAAAAAACAGGTTTTTAGAATGTTTTGCAAAATAAATAAACAGAAATACCTGATTTACATACAGTACCAGTCAAAAGTTTGGACACACCTACTCATTCAAGGGTTTTTCTTTATTTTAGGGTGGCTACTTTGAAGAATCTCAAATATAAAATATATTTGGATTTGTTTAAAACCAAGCAATGAGGTCGAAGGAATTGTCCGTAGAGTTCAGAGACAGGATTGTGTCAAGGCACAGATCTGGGGAAGGGTACCAACACATTTCTGCAGTATTGAAGGTCCCCACAAACACAGAGGCCTCCATCATTCTTAAATGGAAGAAGTTTGGAGCCACCAAGACTCTTCTTAAACCTGGCCGCCCGGCCAAACTGAGCAATCGGGGGAGAAGGGCCTTGATCAGGGAGGTGACCAAGAACCCGATGGTCACTGGCAGAGCTCTAGAGTTCCTCTGTGGAGATGGGAGAACCTTCCAGAAGGACAACCATCTCTGCAGCACTCCACCAATCAGGCCTTTATGGTAGAGTGGCCAGACGGAAGCCACTCCTCAGTAAAAGGCACATGACAGCCCGCTTGGAGTTTGCCAAAATGCACCTAAAGGACTCTCATACCATGTGAAACATGGTCTGATGAAACCAAGATTGAATACTTTGGCCTGAATGCCAAGAGTCACGTCTGGAGGAAACCTGGCACCGCTCATCTCCTGGCCAATACCATCCCTACGGTGCAGCATTGTTGTGGCAGCATCATGCTCTGGAGATGTTTTTCAGCAGCAGTGACTGGTAGACAAGTCAGGATCAAGGGAAAGATGAATGGAGCAAAGTAAAGAGAGATCCTTGATGAAAACCTGCTCCAGAGCAGTCAGGACCACAGATTGGGGTGAAGGTTCACCTTCCAACAGAACAATAACCCTAAGCACACAGCCAAGACAATGTAGGAGTGGCTTTGGGACAAGTCTTTGAATGTCCTTGAGTGGCCCAGCCAGAGCCCGGATTTGAACCCGATCTAACATTTCTGGAGAGACCTGAAAATAGCTGTGCAGCGACGCTCCCCATCCAACCTGACAGAGCTTGAGAGGATATGTAGAGAAGAATGGGAGATACTCCCCAAATACAGGTGAGCCAAGCTTGTAGTGTCATACCCAAGAAGACTCGAGGCTGTAATCGCTGCCAAAGGTGCTTCAACAAAGTACTGAGTAAAGGGTCTGAATACTTACTGTATGTAAATGTGATATTTCAGTTTTTTATTTTTAATACAGTGAGGAAAAAAAGTATTTGATACCCTGCTGATTTTGTACGTTTGCCCACTGACAAAGAAATGATCAGTCTAATTTTAATGGTAGGTTTATTTGAACACTGAGAGACAGAATAACAACAAAAACATCCAGAAAAACGCATGTCAAAAATGTTATAAATTGATTTGCATTTTAATTAGGGAAATAAGTATTTGACCCCCTCTCAATCACAAAGATTTCTGGCTCCCAGGTGTCTTTTATAAAGGTAATGAGCTGAGATTAGGAGCACACTCTTAAAGGGAGTGCTCCTAATCTCAGCTTGTTACCTGTATAAAAGACACCTGTCCACAGAAGCAATCAATCAATCAGATTCCAAACTCTCCACCATGGCAAAGACCAAATAGCTCTCCAAGGATGTCAGGGACAAGATTGTAGACCTACACAAGGCTGGAATGGGCTACAAGACCATCGCCAAGCAGCTTGGTGAGAAGGTGACAACAGTTGGTGCAATTATTCGCAATTGGAAGAAATACAAAAGACCTGTCAATCTCCCTCGGCCTGGGGCTCCATGCAAGATCTCACCTCGTGGAGTTGCAATGATCATGAGAACGGTGAGGAATCAGCCCAGAACTACACGGGAGGATCGTGTCAGTGATCTCAAGGCAGCTGGGACCATAGTCACCAAGAAAACAATTGGTAACACACTACGCCGTAAAGGACTGAAATCCTGCAGCGCCCGCAAGGTCCCCCTGCACAAGAAAGCACATACACAGGCCCGTCTGAAGTTTGCCAATGAACATCTGAATGATTCAGAGGAGAACTGGGTGAAAGTGAAGTGGTCAGATGAGACCAAAATCAAGCTCTTTGGCATCAATTCAACTCGCCGTGTTTGGAGGAGGAGGAATGCTGCCTAGGACCCCAAGAACACCATCCCCATCGTCAAACATGGAGGTGGAAACATTATGCTTTGGGGGTGTTCTTCTGCTAAGGGGACAGGACAACTTCACCGCATCAAAGGGACGATGGAGGGGGCCATGTACCGTCAAATCTTGGGTGAGAACCTCCTTCCCTCAGCCAGGGCATTGAAAATGGGTTGTGGATGGGCATTCCAGCATGACAATGACCCAAAACACACGGCCAAGGCAACAAAGGAGTGGCTCAAGAAGAAGCACATTAAGGTCCTGGAGTGGCCTAGCCAGTCTCCAGACCTTAATCCCATAGAAAATCTGTGGAGGGAGCTGAAGGTTCAAGTTGCCAAACGTCAGCCTTCGAAACATTAATGACTTGGAGAAGATCTGCAAAGAAGAGTGGGACTGTCACGCCCTGGCTCTGGGGACTCTAGTATGTTGAGCCAGGGTGTGAGTTTTCATGTGTGTTGGTTCTAGTTGATGTATATCTATGTTGGCCAGGGTGGCTCCCAATCAGAGACGGCTGTAGCTCGTTGTCTCTGATTGCTGATTGGGAGTCATACTTAGGTAGCCGTTAGGCATTAATTCATTGTGGTTTCTTGTTCGTGTTGGTTTGTGTTTGACCATTGACTGTCACGTCATCGTTTTGTTGTTTTTGATCGTGTGATCATTAATTAAATAAATATGTTCGCATTCAACGCTGCGCCTTGGTCCTCCTCTGTTCCCGACGAGCGTGACAGGGACAGAATCCCTCCTGAGATGTGTGCAAACCTGGTGGCCAACTACAAGAAACGTCTGACATCTATGATTGCCAACAAGGGTTTTGCCACCAAGTACTAAGTAATGTTTTGCAGAGGGGTCAAATACTTATTTCCCTCATTAAAATGTAAATCAATTTATAACATTTTTGACATGCGTTTTTCTGGATTTTGTTGTTGTTATTCTGTCTCTCACTGTTCAAATAAACCTGCCATTAAAATTATAGACTGATCATGTCTTTGTCAGTGGGCAAACGTACAAAATCAGCAGGGGATCAAATACTTTTTTCCCTCAATGTATGTCTCTATAAGCTTGGCACATCTAGCCACTGGGATTTTTGCCCATTCTTCAAGGCAAAACTGCTCCAGCTCCTTCAAGTTGGATGGGTTCCGCTGGTGTACAGCAAACTTGAAGTCATACCACAGATTCTCAATTGGATTGAGGTCTGGGCTTTGACTAGGCCATTCCAAGTCATTTAAATGTTTCCCCTTAAACCACTGGAGTGTTGCTTTAGCAGTATGCTTAGGGTCATTGTCCTGCTGGAAGGTGAACCTCTGTCCCAGTATCAAATCTCTGGAAGACTGAAACAGGTTTCCCTCAAGAATTTCCCTGTATTTAGCGCCATCCATCATTCCTTCAATTCTGACCAGTTTCCCAGTCCCTGCCGATGAAAAACATCATCACAGCATGATGCTGCCACCACCATGCTTCACTGTGGGGATGGTGTTCTCGGGGTGATGAGAGGCAGGTAGCTTAGTGGTTAAGAGCGTTATGCCAGTAACCGAAAGGTCGCTGGTTCTCATCCCTGAGCAGACTAGGTGAAAAATCTGTCGATGTGCCCTTGAGCAAGGCACTTAACCCTAATTGCTCCTGTAAGTCACTCTGGATAAGAGCGTCTGCTAAATGACTGAAAATGTAATTTAAATGTGTTGGGTTTGCGCCAGACATAGCGTTTTCCTTGATGGCCAAAAAGCTAAATTTTAGTCTCATCTGACCAGAGTACCTTCTTCCATATGTTTGGGGAGTCTCACACATGCCTTTTGGCGAAGACCAAACATGTTTGCTTATTTTTTTCTTTAAGCAATGGCTTTGTCCTGGCCACTCTTCCATAAATCCCAGCTCTGTGGCGTGTACGGCTTAAAGTGGTCCTATGGACAGACACTCCAATCTCCGCTGTGGAGCTTTGCAGCTCCTTCAGGGTTATCTTTGGTCTCTTTGTTGCCTCTCTGATTAATGCCCTCCTTGCCTGGTCCGTGAGTTTTGGTGGGCGGCCCTCTCTTGGCAGGTTTGTTGTGGTGCCATATTCTTTCAATTTTTTAATAATGGATTTAATGGTGCTCTGTGGGATGTTCAAAGTTTCAGATATTGTTTTATAACCCAACCCTGATCTGTACTTCTCCACAATTGGTCCCTGATCTGTTTGAAGAGCTCCTTGGACTTCATGGTGCCTCTTGCTTAGTGGTGCCCCTTGCTTAGTGGTGTTGCAGACTCTTGGGCCTTTCAGAACAGGTGTATATATAATGAGATCATGTGACACTTAGATTGCACACAGGTGGACTTTATTTAACTAATTATGTGACTTCTGAAGGTAATTGGTTGCACCAGACCACTTTTCTGTTATTTATTTAGTATAATTTTTTGAAACAAGTTATTTTTTTCATTTCACTTCACCAATTTGGACTATTTTGTGTATGTCCATTAGATGAAATCCAAATAAAAATCAATTTAAATTACAGGTTGTAATGCAACAAAATAGGAAAAACGCCAAGGGGGATGAATACTTTTGCAAGGCACTGTACCACTGTCAAAATGACAATCACAACATAACTGGTAATCCAAGTAAAAGGTATGATCCAAATCCTCATTGCTAAAGTTGACATAATCATCAGAAAACTTGTTCATAAAAGGACTGTGATTTAATAATCGTAGTGGCTGTAGATCCGACTATATTTTCTTCCCGACAGCTAAAAGTCCCAAAGCTTCAATCTGCGCATGTGCGAGATTCCCTACTTTAAGCACAGTCACAGCTCCACTCATAAAGTTGTGCTCGTTTAATAAAGGTAGATCAAAGCTCAATCAATATCAATGCAATATCATTATAATGATAGTATTCTACATAACAGATCAAAATATAATAGCACAGTACAAAGCACAGGAGGCTGCTGAGGGGAGGACGGCTCATAATAATGGCCGGAACGGAGCAAATGGAATGGCATCAAGCACCTGGAAACCATATTCCGCTTCAACCATTACCACGTTCCCGTCCCCAACCTCCTGTGGTATAACGTTACTCTAAGACAAAAAACACCACCCCCATTTCTTATGAGATTTTAGGATGATTGTGGCCAAAACTCAACATTTAAAGGTACCATTTTCTGGTTGCTAAAATTCGAATAGTTAGTCAAATTTCAGTTTACCATCTAAACCGCTGTGAAAATATTTGTTCAATAATCAAAAATATTGTATTGTCAGCTGTTTGAAGCTGGTGTACAAAACCAAAAGTAAAAGACGCAAAAACGAAACTTAAGAACGGGAAGCATAGAAATATCGTACATAGAACAGATCTACCACTTCTTGGACTTGCTTTCAATGAGAATGACAGATCTATAACTCACATTTCTATGTGAATTTGGTCGGGTCGCCCAAAACGTTACATAACAATTCACAATTCACAGTCACACAGTCCATACATTCCCAATATTGACGTCCTAGCGGGAAGACCAAATGTAAAAAAAAAAATGTGACCAGGTATTCTACTGGACATGACAACAGATGAGGAGCTTCAAACACAGTTTTCAAACCATCTTTCCTTCAAGGACTAAAAGCAAACAAATGGAAACATTGATGGAAATAAAATGAACTACGTCGTAAGTCTTGCGAATTTCTGTGTGCACTATTTTATGTTTATAAACATCGCGCCCACTAATGGAGAGACAGGCATAATGCATCTTTGCCACAGACTTGAAATTTAATTTTAATTTAACATGAAACTCAAACCAGAATGTAGTAAAGTTCAATTCAAATGTCCAGTATGGTATGCCTGTCTTGTCTGGATTCAAACCCCTGCTGTCTTATTAGCTTTTATTGTAGTCTTGGTAACCCCACTGCAGAATGCACAACCCCCCCTCCGCTTACGAAGCCACTCCTTCATTGCCCGGGCGGTGTGTTTGGGATCATTGTCATGCTGAAAGACCCAGGCACGTTTCATCTTCAATGCCCTTGCTGATGGAAGGAGGTTTTCACTCAAAATCTCACGATACATGGCCCCATTCATTCTTTCCTTTACACGGATCAGTCGTCCTGGTCCCTTTGCAGAAAAACAGCCCCAAAGCATGATGTTTCCACCCCCATGCTTCACAGTAGGTATGGTGTTCTTTGGATGCAACTCAGCATTCTTTGTCCTCCAAACACGGCGAGTTGAGTTTTTACCAAAAAGTTATATTTTGGTTTCATCTGACCATATGACATTCTCCCAATCCTCTTCTGGATCATCCAAATGCACTCTAGCAAACTTCAGACGGGCCTGGACTTGTACTGGCTTAAGCAGGGGGACACGTCTGGCACTGCAGGATTTGAGTCCCTGGCGGCGTAGTGTGTTACTGATGGTAGGCTTTGTTACTTTGGTCCCAGCTCTCTGCAGGTCATTCAATAGGTCCCCCCGTGTGGTTCTGGGATTTTTGCTCACCGTTCTTGTAATCATTTTGACCCCACGGGGTGAGATCTTGCGTGGAGCCCCAGATCGAGGGAGATTATCAGTGGTCTTGTATGTCTTCGATTTCCTAATAATTGCTCCCACAGTTGATTTCTTCAAACCAAGCTGCTTACCTATTGCAGATTCAGTCTTCCCAGCCTGGTGCAGGTCTACAATTTTGTTTCTGGTGTCCTTTGACAGCTCTTTGGTCTTGGCCATAGTGGAGTTTTGGGAGAACTTGCACAATTGGTGGCTGACTAAAGACTTTTTTCCCCAACTGTATATATATATATGGTATATATACACAGTGGGGAAAAAAAGTATTCATTATATAAATAGGCCCGTTTAATTTTGTGTGGCTTGCCGTTCCAAATAAAATTGAATATTTTTTTCTCATATAATTTAAAAAACTGTTCGCTAGGCGTAGGCAAGACCATAAGCAAATAGGTAAACTGGGATAATACTAAAGAGTTAATCAGGGTGATTTTTCCACAAATTGACAAGCACCCACCTTTCCATGGTAGCAAGATCGTATCTATTTTTGCTAACTTTCTATTATAATTTATTGAAGTGAGATCATTTATTTCCTTTGGGATATGTATTCCGAGTATATCCACATCACCATCAGACCATTTTATTGGTAAACTACATGGCAATGAAATTTTTTTATTTTTTATTGATCCAATACGTAATATAGTACATTTGTCATAACTTGGTTGTAATCCAGAGAGGTTAGAAAATGTATCTACATCCTCTATGAGGCTGTGGAGTGATTCTAGTTGTGGATTTAAAAGAAAACATGAATCATCAGCGTACAATGACACCTTTGTTTTTAAGCCCTGGATTTCTAATCCCCTGATATTATTGTTGGATCTGATTTTAATAGCTAACATCTCGATGGCCACAATAAATAGATATGCCGATAGTGGACAACCTTGTTTCACTCCTCTTGACAGTTTAAAACTTTCTGAGAAATAGCCATTATTTACTATTTTACACCTAGGGTTACTATACATGATTTTGACCCATTTTATAAGAGATTCACCAAAATTGAAATGCTCCAGGCATTTATATAGAAACCCCAGTCGTACTTTATCAAATGCCTTTTCGAAGTCTGCCATGAATAGCAGGCCTGGTTTCTCAGATTTTCCATAATGTTCTATTGTTTCCAATACTTGCCTTATATTATCTCCAATGTATCTTCCATGTAAAAAACCTGTCTGATTAGAATGAATAATATCCGACAATACCTTTTTAATTTTATGCGCTATACATTTTGCTAGAATTTTTGCATCACAATGTGACACTCTGGCTCTAGGACTTTTGTATGTGAGCTAGAGTGTATGTTGTTTTGTTGGGGATTTGGGTGTTTTTCTATGTTGGTAGTTCTGTCGGGTGTATTTCTATGTTTGCAGGTCTGTGGGTTGTTTTTCTAGGTGTTGTATGTTGTAGTCAATGACTCCCAACCGGAGGTAACGAGATGTCAGCTGTCGGCTCGTTATCTCTGATTGGGAGCCATATTTAAACTGTCAGTTTTCACCTTTGTTTTGTGGGTTATTGTTCCAAGTTCAGTGTATTGTTACGTTAGGACTTCACTATCGTCTTTTGTTGTTTTTACGTGGTTGCTTTATAAATAAAGTCATCATGTTCACTCCACGCGCCTGCGTATTGGTCCGCTCCTTCCGACGATCGTGACAGAATAACCCACCATAAAGGAACCAAGCAGCGCGTCCAGGAACAAAGGGTCTGGACATGGAAGGAACTGGTGGAAGGTAAAGGGTCCTGGACTTGGGAGGAGATCCTAGATGGTATGGATCGCCGACCATGGAACGAGACGGTGGAGAGGCGACGGCGAGAGGAGCAACGGCATCAGCAGGGCCATCATCGTCGGAAGGACGAGAGGCAACCCCAAGAAGTTTTTTGGGGGCACATGGCTTGGGCGACGGAGCAGCAGGAGGCTGCCACTAGGCAGAGTCAGAGGGCTGCCAGGTTAAGGGGGCTGACGGAGGCAGAGAAGGGACGGATTCAGTGGGCTACCAGGTCAAGGGGGCAACTGGGTAAAGCAGGGAGGGGAAAGCGTTGAGGCACGGCGTGAGGTACTGGGGTGTGTAACCAGTTCGGTCCGGCCCGTTCCTAGTCCGTGGTGCAGCCAGTAGTGTGTGTTCCCGTGCACGGTACGGCCTGTTCCGGTCCCTCGCACTAAGGATACGGTGCGCGTCGCCAGCCCAGCCCGGCCTGTTCCTACTCCTCGCACCAGGGATACGGTGGCCCGCCAACCCGGCCTGGCCTGTTCCGGCCACTCGCACCAGGGATACGGTGCGCGTCGCCAGCCCAGCCCGGCCTGTTCCTACTCCTCGCACCAGGGATACGGTGCGCTTCGCCAACCCGGCCCGGCCTGTTCCGGCCACTCGCACCAGGGATACGGTGCGCGTCGCCAGCCCAGCCCGGCCTGTTCCTACTCCACGCACCAGGGATACGGTGCGCTTCGCCAGCCCGGCCCGGCCTGTTCCGGCCACTCGCACCAGGGATACGGTGCGCCCGCCAGCCCGGCCCGGCCTGTTCCGCCACTCGCACCAGGGATACGGTGCGCGTCGCCCAGCCCAGCCCGGCTGTTCCTACTCCACGCACCAGGGATACGGTGCGCGTCGCCAGCCCCGCCCGGCCTGTTCCTGCTCTCGCACTAGGCGTTATGGGAGTCCCCAGGGTCCAGCATGCCCTGTTCCGGCTCCCCGCACTAGGCGTTATGGGAGTCCCCAGGGTCCAGCATGCCCTGTTCCGGCTCCCCGCACTAGGCGTCATGTGCGTTCCCAGGGTCCAGCAAGCCCTGTTGCTTCTCTCCGCACTAGCCCTGAGATGCGTGTCCTCAGCCCGGTACCTCCTGTTCCGGCACCACGCACCAGGCCTACGATGCGCCTCAGACGGTCAGAGTCTCCGTCTGCCCAACGGGGCCTGAACTGTCCGTCTGCCCAACGGGGCCTGAACTGTCCGTCTGCCCAACGGGGCCTGAACTGTCCGTCTGCCCAACGCCCGTCTGAACTGTCCGTCTGCCCAACGCCGTCTGAACTGCCCGTCTGCCCAACGGGGCCTGAACTGTCCGTCTGCCCAACGCCGTCTGAACTGCCCGTCTGCCCAACGCCGTCAGAGCCTTCCGCCAGACAGGATCAGCCAGAGCCTTCCGCCAGACAGGATCAGCCAGAGCCTTCCGCCAGACAGGATCAGCCAGAGCCTTCTGCCAGACAGGATCAGCCAGAGCCTTCTGCCAGACAGGATCAGCCAGAGCCTTCTGCCAGACAGGATCAGCCAGAGCCTTCTGCCAGACAGGATCAGCCAGAGCCTTCTGCCAGACAGGATCAGCCAGAGCCTTCTGCCAGACAGGATCAGCCAGAGCCTTCCGCCAGCCAGGATCCGCCAGAGCCGTCCAGCCAGGATCCGCCTGAGCCAGCCAGCCAGGATCTGCCCCTCAGTCCGGTGCTGCCCTTTAGTCAGGTGCTGCCCCTTAGCCCGGTGCTGCCCCTTGGTCCGGTGCTGCCCCCTTAGTCCGGTGCTGCCACTTAGTCCGGTGCTGCCCCTTAGTCAGGTGCTGTCCCTTAGTCCGGTACTGCCTACTAAGCAGTTTGTGACTGTGGTGGGGTGGGGATCACGACCGGGGCCAGAGCCACCACCGTGGACAGACGCCCACCCAGACCCTCCCTAGAGCGTATGCTGGTGCGCCCGGAGTGCGCACCTTTGAGGGTACTGTGGACACTCTGGCTCTAGGACTTTTGTATGTGAGCTAGAGTGTATGTTGTTTTGTTGGGGATTTGGGTGTTTTTCTATGTTGGTAGTTCTGTCGGGTGTATTTCTATGTTTGCAGGTCTGTGGGTTGTTTTTCTAGGTGTTGTATGTTGTAGTCAATGACTCCCAATCGGAGGTAACGAGTGTCAGCTGTCGGCTCGTTATCTCTGATTGGGAGCCATATTTAAACTGTCAGTTTTCACCTTTGTTTTGTGGGTTATTGTTCCAAGTTCAGTGTATTGTTACGTTAGGACTTCACTATCGTCTTTTGTTGTTTTTACGTGGTTGCTTTATAAATAAAGTCATCATGTTCACTCCACGCGCTGCGTATTGGTCCGCTCCTTCCGACGATCGTGACACACAACACTGAAGTGTAAGGGGCCTCCAATTTTTTAAATGGACTGGATCTTTATATTTTCCACTTGTATCCTGTTTCAGTAATAATGAGATCGGACCTTCTTCTTGAGTGTCAGATAATCTACCATTTACATAGGAGTGGTTAAAACATGCTAATAACGGTCCTCTTAGTATATCAAAAAAGGTTTGGTATACTTCGACAGGTATGCCATCCAACCCTGGAGTTTTCCCAGACTTAAAGTCTTTAATTGCATCCAGAAGTTCCTCCTCTGTAATTTCACCTTCACATGAGTCTTTCTGTTTGGCTGTTAATTTTACATTATCAATAGAAACAAATCTCTACAATTAGCTTCAGTTAGAGGAGATGGAGGCGACTGAAACGAAAACATATGCTTAAAGTACCTTGTTTCCTCCTTCAAAATATCATTTGGTGAATCATGGGTTACTCCGTCAATTGTAACCAGTTTCATTAAATTATTTTTGGTAGCATTCCTATGTTGAAGATTTAAAAAGAATTTGGTGCATTTTTCCCCATATTCCATCCAGTTTACTTCATTTTTATAATATATTACACTTGATCTTTCTTGAATAATTTTCACCATTTCTTTTTGTTTTTCCTCTAATTTATTCTGAGCCTCTATGTTACAGTTTTTATTGCCATCTATCTGTTCTGTTAGACCTTCTATTTCCTTTGTTAGTGTGGACTCTTTTGACCTAAATTGCTTTTGTTTTCGAGATGAGTATTGAATTGCATTGGCTCTAAAGGCACATTTAAAGGTGTCCCATACAATAAGGGGATTTGCTGTACCTATGTTATGTCGGAAAAAGTCAGTTATAAATTCCTTTGTCCTAGTTAAAAATAAATTATCATCCAATGGGCTTTGATTACATTTCCAATATCCTCACCCACATGGAAATTCAGTAAGAGTAATGTATATGCCAATTATATGATGGGCCGACCGCACTCTGTCCCCTATCAACACTTTAAAAACTTTTGGTGCCAACGAGAATGACATAAGAAAGAAGTCAAGACGACTAGCTTGATTGAGTCTCCGCCATGTATATCTCACTAGAGCAGGATATTTAAGCCTCCATATATCTACTAGTTCTAATGTATCCATGACATTCACGATTTCCTTAAGAGCATGTGGGTGATTGTTTGTGGTGTGATTTCCTTTACGGTCCATTGAGCTATTTAAAACAGTAGTATAATCCCCCACCATAATAATATTGTCTTGAATTGTTTGCAGGGTTGATAATTTATTATATATATTGTCAAAGAAGTGTGGATCATCATTATTTGGTCCGTAAATGTTAATGAGCCATATCTGTTTATTGTCCAAAAACATATTTAAAATAATCCATCTACCTTGCGTATCTATTTGGACAATTTGCACATTCGGATCGAAATTACTATTAATTAATATCACCACTCCTTTTGAATTTCTTTACCCATGGGAGAAGTATATTTCGCCCCCCCCCATTCCTTTTTCCACGCAACTTCATCTAGAATTGTTGAATGAGTTTCCTGTAAACAATATATATTATATTCCTTCTCTTTGAGCCATGTAAATATTGTTCTTCTTTTGTTATTATCAGCTAAGCCATTACAATTATAACTGGCTATACTTATTTCACCATACACCATAAATGAGATACAAGTTTCAAGTCTATTTATCATTATATATGTTTGTAAATTTACCAATAAAAAATACCGTAATGATTGAGTGTCCATATAGCTGTACCATGATATTTGCATTGCTACTAAGTATCCCTTCAATTGTTCTCCACTAATTCCCCCGCTAAAGCCCCTCCCCATCCCAAGTTGGGCCGTCATCCCAGTGATCAGCATCCCACCCACATCCCCCCCGGATCCCTAGGGCCCCGAGAGGCCAGGACCTATCCATCGAAAACAGCACACAGTGCCACCCACAAAACAGAAGCAGATTATCCGCCAAAAGCATTTCCAATGCTGTCACCTCTATACAGTGGGGAAAAAAGTATTTAGTCAGCCACCAATTGTGAAAGTTCTCCCACTTAAAAAGATGAGAGAGGCCTGTAATTTTCATCATAGGTACACGTCAACTATGACAGACAAAATGTGGAAAAAAAATCCAGAAAATCACATTGTAGGATTTTTTATGAATGTATTTGCAAATTATGGTGGAAAATAAGTATTTGGTCAATAACAAAAGTTTCTCAATACTTTGTTATATACCCTTTGTTGGCAATGACACAGGTCAAACGATTTCTGTAAGTCTTCACAAGGTTTTCAAACACTGTTGCTGGTATTTTGGCCCATTCCTCCATGCAGATCTCCTCTAGAGCAGTGATGTTTTGGGGCTGTCGCTGGGCAACCCAGACTTTCAACTCCCTCCAAAGATTTTCTATGGGGTTGAGATCTGGAGACTGGCTAGGCCACTCCAGGACCTTGAAATGGTTCTTACGAAGCCACTCCTTTGTTGCCCGGGCGGTGTGTTTGGGATCATTGTCATGCTGAAAGACCTAGCCACGTTTCATCTTCAAAGCCCTTGCTGATGGAAGGAGGTTTTCACTCAAAATCTCACAATACATGGCCCCATTCATTATTTTCTTTACACGGATCAGTCGTCCTGGGCCCTTTGCAGAAAAACAGCCCCAAAGCATGATGTTTCCACCCCCATGCTTCACAGTAGGTATGGTGTTCTTTGGATGCAACTCAGCATTCTTTGTCCTCCAAACACGACGAGTTGAGTTTTTACCAAAAAGTTCTAATTTGGTTTCATCTGACCATATGACATTCTCCAAATCCTGGATCATCCAAATGCACTCTAGCAAACTTCAGACGGGCCTGGACATGTACTGGCTTAAGCAGGGGGACACGTCTGGCACTGCAGGATTTGAGTCCCTGGCGGCGTAGTGTGTTACTGATGGTAGGCTTTGTTACTTTGGTCCCAGTTCTCTGCAGGTCATTCACTAGGTCCCCCCGTGTGGTTCTGGGATTTTTGCTCACCGTTCTTGTGATCATTTTGACCCCACGGGGTGAGATCTTGCGTGGAGCCCCAGATCGAGGGAGATTATCAGTGGTCTTGTATGTCTTCCATTTCCTAAAAATTGCTCCCACAGTTGATTTCTTCAAACCAAGCTGCTTACCTATTGCATATTCAGTCTTCCCAGCCTGGTGCAGGTCTACAATTTTGTTTCTGGTGTCCTTTGACAGCTCTTTGGTGTTGGCCATAGTGGAGTTTGGAGTGTGACTGTTTGAGGTTGTGGACAGGTGTCTTTTATACTGATAACAAGTTCAAACAGGTGCCATTAATACAGGTAACGAGTGGAGGACAGAGGAGCCTCTTAAAGAAGAAGTTACAGGTCTGTGAGAGCCAGAAATCTTGCTTGTTTGTAGGTGACCAAATACTTATTTTCCACCATAATTTGCAAATAAATTCATTAAAAATCCTACAATGTGATTTTCTGGAAATGTTTTCCTCAATTTGTCTGTCATAGTTGACGTGTACCTATGATGAAAATTACAGGCCTCTCTCATCTTTTTAAGTGGGAGAACTTGCACAATTGGTGGCTGACTAAATACTTTTTTCCCCCACTGTATATAACTATTTAAAAATATATATTTATTTAAATATCTTGCATATCTTATTTTCCATCATTATCAATTAATATGCGTAATAATGTCGGCAGTTCATGCGTAGGATTTTAACATATAACCCGGATTGCCATTATATTACATTTAATTTATTGACAAGCAATTATTATCCTAGCAAATAATTACCGTGGTCAATCCCATACCCCTCCCAACATCCCCACCCCCCCACAACAGATGCCGGACAAACACGCACGCACATACTCACATACTCCAACACACTCAACCCCCCTCCTCCACAATCCACCATTAAATCAGATACTCAACGGCTGTTATATCCCAGAGCCCAACTCAAAAAAGGACCTGATTTACGAGTGCACATACAGTTACAGCTGATTGAGAAAGCATGCAAGATTGAGCAGAAATTGACAACAATGTGAGATTTGATTAATCTACTTAATCTATGTCAAGTCCTAGGTGATGGAGATCAGATCCACCCTCTTCACCTGAGACACAAACACTCTGGTCCCCCCGTTGTAACCATTTTTCCCAAGCATCTCCGTGCAGTCAGACCTTTGATTATTTTGTGCCACCTGGGCCACAATGATAAACCCCCTCTCTGATTGTCCGAGTGTGACCCCCTCCCCATGGGTTACTGCAGCCAGTGTTGCCAGCACTGCCACTACCTGGGTGGGCGTACCCCACCGGAATCCCCACCGGCTAGGTAAAAGGTCTTCAAGGTTCTCATTAGCAGCTTTGAGAATTTCCTTGTATATTATGCTCTCCCATCAGGGGGATCTGGCTTTGTAGGACCAACCCTGCCAGGCAGGCTCAGAATCTTGAGGGGGCGGTGCTGCTCTAGTAGGTCTCTGACTGCATTTATTTATCTGTTTAGGCTGCATACTTTTCTCTTTTAGGGTCCATAAAAGAGATGGGAACTTCTCTTTGGTGTATGGGTCACTCAGGTGGGTGTCCAGGATATAGGGTTGGGGATCTTTCCATCATGACAATAAAAACATTTGATTAGATGTATACTATATTTAAAAATGTATATCCCTCATCTACACAAAATTGAAAGCTCTCTCTCACTACCCCTGCTCATAGACACCCGTCGGCTCTAGGATATGCAACCATTTCCCCTCTCACTCAATTAACACCGCACCTTTCCAAACACAAAAATGCACACCACATGGTTGACTGCGGAGGAAATGGGCCGAGCGTGCAAACGCGCCCACATCCCACACCTGCCGCAAGGGGGAAAGGACGCCAGGGAGAACACAGGACCAACCTCAACAACCGTCCGCCAAAACAACAATTGCCCGCCAAAAAAGCCATGTTCTAATTAGTTGTATTTGAAGATGTTTTATTCTGCTTGTTATCTTTTCTTGTTATATCGTTTGATCCTTTTTTAAATACTATACTAAACTATAAATGTTATTTAATATTCCAATCCCTATCATTGCTAGTATTGGGTGTTCCATTATTCAACTCCTCTATTACAAGAGAATAGGGTTAGAGAAAGAGAGGGAGAGAGAGAAAGAGGGGGAGAGAGAGAAAGAGGGGGAGAGAGAAAAAGAAGGGGGAGAGAGAAAAAGAAGGGGAGAGAGAGAAAGAGGGGGAGAGAGAGAAAGAGGGGGAGAGAGAGAAAGGGGGAGGGAGAGAGAAAGAGGGGGAGAGAGAAAAAGAGGGGGAGAGAGAGAAAGAGGGGGTGAGAGAAAAAGAAGGGGAGAGAGAGAAAGAGGGGGAGAGAGAGAAAGGGGGGAGAGAGAGAAAGGGGGAGGGAGAGAGAAAGAGGGGGAGAGAGAGAAAGGGGGGGAGAGAGAGAAAGGGGGAGAGAGCGAAAGAGGGGGAGAGAGAGAAAAGAAGGGGAGAGAGAAAAAGAGGGGGAGAGAGAAAGAGGGGGAGAGAGAAAGAGGGGGAGAGAGAGAAAAAGAGGGGGAGAGAGAAAGAGGGGGAGAGAGAAAAAGAAGGGGAGAGAGAGAAAGAGGGGGAGAGAGAAAAAGAAGGGGAGAGAGAGATAGAGGGGGAGAGAGAAAGAGGGGGAGAGAGAGAGAGAGGGGGAGAGAGAGAAAGAGGGGGAGAGAGAGAAAGGGGGAGACCAAAAAGGAAAGGGCATGGACTTCATTAAGTGCTGTAAACTCCAGATGCTGTGTGGGCTGACCACACAGGTGTGTCTTCTGTGTGTGTGTATATAAATGCGCGTGCGCGCGCGCGCGCGTGTGTGTGTGTGTGTAAGCGCGTCCTTGTAAACCTGTTTAATACCTGGCCAAGAGGCCTCTGCCTCTGCATGCAGGTAACCGGGGGCAATGGGACAGGAAGTGAAACGGGGGACGCAGCCGAGCGTGCCATTTGGGGGAACGGAAATATTAATTACCAGAGAATTCAGGTTCTGCCATTGGTTGTGCAAGTCGTGACAGGGATTAAAGGGGTATAAAAGCACAGCACACTTTCACTGTAATCCACACAGCAGAGGAAGAGACAATCCGAGGACTACCACACACTACTGGACGACCACACTCTTAGAAAACCACAAGATGTCAGGACCAAAACAGACACTGACGGGTGAGTATCCTGCAACCGTGTGTGTCTGTGCGCTACACTGCTTTTCTCTAGCACTAACACACCTGACGAAACTACGAAACTAACCAACAAGCCCTTCATCCGGTCACCCAGGTACGTTAGTGCTGGGATAGAGCAAAAAATATGTAGCACCCCTTGGGGATCCCTCAGAGAATTGAGACAACCCAGCCAGAGCTGTATATTGTATTTGATGGATTTATCTATAGAGATATACTGTAGGTAGGCTATACA
>NC_059209.1:32778229-32805729 GCF_020615455.1 Coregonus clupeaformis | reverse complement strand
CAAAGGAGGTGTTGGCTTTGGGGATGACCAGTGAGATATACCTGCTGGAGCGCATACTACGGGTGGGTGTTGCTATGGTGCCCAGTGAGCTAAGATAAGGCGGGGATTTGCCTAGCAGTGATTTATAGATGACCTGGAGCCAGTGGGTTTGGCGACGAATATGTAGTGAGGACCAGCCAACAAGAGCGTACAGGTCACAGTGGTGGGTAGTATATGGGGCTTTGGTGACAAAACGGATGGCGCTGTGATAGACTACATCCAATTTGCTGAGCAGAGTGTTGGAGGCTATTTTGTAAATGACATCGCCGAAGTCAAGGATCGGTAGGATAGTCAGTTTTACGAGGGCATGTTTGGCAGCATGAGTGAAGGAGGCTTTGTTGCGAAATAGGAAGCCGATTATAGATGTAACTTTGGATTGGAGATGCTTAATGAGAGTCTGGAAGGAGAGTTTACAGTCTAACCAGACACCTAGGTATTTGTAGTTGTCCACATACTCTAGGTCAGACCCGTCGAGAGTAGTGTTTCTAGTCGGGTGGGCGGGTGCCAGCAGCGTTCGATTGAAGAGCATGCATTTAGTTTTACTAGTGTTTAAGAGCAGTTGGAGGCTACGGAAGGAGTGTTGTATGGCATTGAAGCACGTTTGGAGGTTTGTTAACACAGTGTCCAATGAAGGGCCAGATGTATACAAAATGGTGTCGTCTGCGTAGAGGTGGATCTGGGAGTCACCAGCAGCAAGAGCGACATCATTGATATACACAGAGAAAAGAGTCGGCCCGATAACTGAACCCTGTGGCACCCCCATAGAGACTGCCATAGGTCCAGACAACAGGCCCTCCGATTTGACACATTGAACTCTATCTGAGAAGTAGTTGGTGAACCAGGCGAGGCAGTCATTTGAGAAACCAAGGCTATTTAGTCTGCCAATAAGAATGCGGTGGTTGACAGAGTCGAAAGCCTTGGACAGGTCGATGAAGACGGCTGCACAGTACTGTCTATTATCGATCGCTGCTATAATATCGTTAAGGACCTTGAGCTGTTATGATTTAACTGGATAGAACCCAAATGCAGACAAGTACACCAAGCCAGAGAAGTTTTAACAGGTTTATTATAATGTTCAATAGTCCAGGTTTCCAATAAATGGGGAAGAGCAAGTCCAGGTTACAGTGAGGGTACAGATCCAGGTCAGGGCAGGTGTGGTACCGTAATGTCCTAGTGTCCGTGGGGAGTCCAAAGGAGAGGTCCGATAGTGGAGAGCAGGATGGTGGTGGCAGGAGTGAAGCGGAGGCAGGAGTCAGGTTCCAAATGTCTGTGGCACAGGAGAAAAAGTAAATAAACAGTCCAAAAACACAAGAGCGAAAACAGACAGGTTGAGTCGGCAGCGAGACTAACATGGTTGTCTTGACTATGATCTGACGATGAGTGGCAAGTTTGACCGGGTCTTAAAGGGCTGAGGTGATTATGGTGAATGAGCTGCAGCTGGAACCCTGACTCCCGCACACCAGACTTCACTCCTGCAATCAAGGACAAACAGAGGGGAGGGGAAGAGCAGAGAGAGAGCTACCTAGCAGCAGTAGGCCTAACAGTACCCCCCCTCTACGGACGCCACCTGGCGGCCGACAGGGTTTACTCGGGATGTAACCGATGAAATTCACGGACCAGAGCAGGATCCACAATGAAGCTCCTGGGCACCCAGGAACGTTCCTCAGGACCATAACCCTCCCAATCCACCAGGTAATGGAAACCACGACCCCGGGCGGCGAACATCCAGAAGTCGCCGGACAGTGTAGACAGGACCCCCACCCACGATCCGGGGCGGAGGAGGGGACGAGGGGCGGGCACAGAGGGCTGACAGACACAGGCTTGATCTGGGATACATGAAAAGTGGAATGAACCCGTAGGGAGGCAGGAAGCTGTAGCTTAACCGCGCAGGGGGTTAACAATAGACAGTATCTTGAACGGTCCTATAAAACGCGGCGCCATCTTCTTAGATTCTACTTTCAATGGAAGATCACGTGACTTAAGCCATACCTCTTGACCAGGAGAGTAACCGGGAGCCTGGGACCGGTGACGGTTGGCTTGCCTCTGCATGTATGACGAAGCTCGGGACAGAGCTACCCTGGCCTTCCTCCAGACCTTGAAGCAGCGGCGCATGTGGGACTGCACCGAGGGTACCGCCAGTTCCCTCTCTTGAGAAGGGAACAGGGGAGGTTGATAACCCAGAGCACACAGAAAGGAGACAAACCAGAGGAAGCGTTAGTCAAGGTGTTATGAGCATATTCCACCCAGGGGGAGCATGGAGCTCCAAGACCCAGGGTTAGACCCTGTGACACAGCGGAGAGCGGTCTCCATCTCCTGGTTCGCTCTCTCGGCTTGCCCGTTGGTCTGGGGTGATATCCAGAGGACAGGCTGGATGTGATGCCCAAAGCTTTACAGAAAGCTTTCCATACCTGGGAGACAAACTGGGGACCCCTGTCGGAGACAATATCAGTGGGCAGACCATGAGAGCGGAACACATGTTCAACCCAAAATATCAGCCGTCTCTCTGGCAGTGGGCAGTTTAGGTAGGGCCAAAAAATGAGCAAACTTAGAAAACGATCAATCACAGTAAGAATGACAGTCTTTCCAGACGAGGGGGAAGTCCAGTGACAAAATCCAAAGCAATGTGGGACCAGGGCCGACTGGGTATTGGCAGAGGTCGTAGATGACCAGCGCTGGCCTGGGTGGAGTTCTTACCCGTGCACAGACCGTACAAGCAGCAATGAAGGCTCGAGTGTCCGCCTCCATCCTGGGCCACCAGAACTTCCGTCGCACAAAGTCAAGGGGTCCGAGTAACTCCAGGGTGACAGGTAAGGGGAGACGAGTGAGCCCACTGAAGTACCTGGGAGCGAACAGACTCAGGGACAAACAACCGGTTAGGAGGACCGCTCCCAGGGTCAGCTTGATGATGTTGAGCCTGTCTAACAATCCCTTCGATGTCACATGTAATGGCCGCAATACTGCAGGTAGGAGGCAAGATGGGTTCAGGGTTACTACCAGTATCAACAGCAGAATGAACACGAGACAGGGCGTCAGGCTTGGCGTTGCGTGACCCAGGACGGTAAGACAGAGAAAAATTGAATCTCCCAAAAAATAGTGCCCACCTGGCTTGACGGGGATTGAGCTGCTTAGCTGACTGGATGTATGCCAGATTCTTGTGATCCGTCCAAACGATGAAGGGTTGTTCCGCCCCCCTCCAACCAATGCCGCCACTCCTCGAGAGCCAGCTTAACGGCGAGCAGTTCACGATTGCCAACATCATAATTCCTCTCTGCCTGAGAAAGCTTCCGTGAAAGAAAAGCACAGGGATGCAGTTTGTTATCTTCAGGAAAAGCGTTGTCGACAAAACCGCACCTACCCCAGTGTCGGATGCATCCACCTCCCACGACAAACTGGCGGTCTGGGTCCGGCTGCATCAGAATGGGAGCCGAGGCGAAGCGATGTTTCAGTTCTTCGAACGCTGATTCGGCCCCCTTCATTCCAAGCGAACGGTAGTGAGATGGAGGTGAGCGGTGAGTGGTGCCGCAATGCGGCTGTAGTCCTTGATGAACCTCCTGTAGAAGTTCGCAAACCCCAGGAATCGTTGAAGTTGTTTGCGGGTGGAGGGGGCTGGCCAGTCCGTGACTGCAGAGATCTTAGCTGGGTCCATCCGCAACTCCCCTGAGCGATTATGTAACCCAAAAAGAGGTCTCAGACACATGAAATTCACATTTCTCCATCTTCACAAATAGTTTGTTCTCCAACAACCTTTTGCAACACCTGGCGCACATGTAGTTCATGTTCCTGGGAGGACTCTGAGAAAATCAGGATATCATCCAGATAGACAAAAACAAAGCGATTCAACATGTCCCGAAGGACATCATTCACGAGTGCCTGAAAAACAGCAGGGGCATTAGACAAACCAAAAGGCATGACCAGATACTCAAAATGTCCCAAGGGTGTGTTGAAGGCAGTCTTCCATTCATCACCTTTACGAATGCGCACCAGGTGATACGCATTTCGTAGATCAAGTTTCGTAAAGATGGTAGCACCATGAAGGAGGGGAAAAGCAGAATTAATCAAAGGCAGAGAATACTTGTTCTTAATGGTGATATTGTTAAGTCCACGGTAATCAATACAGGGTCTGAGGGTCTTATCCTTCTTAGCAACAAAAAGAATCCTGCTCCTACAGGTGACGAGGAAGGACGCATAATACCTGCCGCCAAGGAGTCCCGAATGTAGTTCTCCATAGCCTCCGTCTCCGGCCGGGAGAGATTGTACAGGCGACTGCTGGGGAGGCGGGGCTCCTGGCTGGAGGTCAATGGCGCAGTCATAAGGCCGGTGAGGAGGAAGAGAAGTAGCTCTGTGTTTGCAGAAAACGGATGCCAGGTCATGATACGCGTCAGGAACAGCAGAAAGATCCATGGACTCCAGTGGAGGTTGAGGCACAGTACTGGCAGGAGTCTGAGCAGAACACAAACAATTCACATGACAAAAAGTGCTCCATGAAACAATGCTACCTGTCACCCAATCAATGTGTGGATTGTGTCTTATGAGCCAGGGGATACCAAGGACCAGGGGGGTCTGTGGGCAGTCGATAATATGGAATTGAATGTTCTCCTGATGATTTCCCGACACTCTAAGACACACAGGAACAGTCTGATGGGTAATACGGGTCAACAATTGTCCATTTAGACCCTTAGCCTGCAGCGGACAGTCCATAGGAACAGTCTCCAAATCCATCTGTTGAGCCCACTCTCTATCCAAAAAGCTTTCGTCGGCACCAGAGTCAATCAGCGCACTAACCGAGAAATTCTGAGACTGCCACTGGAGGGATGCCTGGAGCAGAATGCGGGGAGAAGAGGAAGAATCCGCTGCTCGGCTCACCAAAACTTCTCCCATTAATGATGAGCCGGGCCTTTTCCCGGACGAACTGGGCAGGAAGGAACGAAATGACCAGCTTCTCCACAATACAGGCAGACCCGAGCCTGAATACGGCGTGCACGCTCCTCTGAGGACAACCGTGCACGACCCACCTCCATGGCTTCGGGTTCAGTGCTCCTCGTATCGACTCGGGAAGACACGGCTTTCTCCGTAGGGAAGATGCAGGGAGGAGTTTGTTGATGACAGACACTCCTCTCCCGGCGGCGCTCCCGAATCCGATTATCCAACCTGATAGTGAGTGAAATAAGATTATCCAGCGTAGGCGATTCATCATATGACACCAATTCATCCTTTAAAGTCTCAGACAAAGCATTGATGAACACTCCTTGTAATGCCTCGTCATTCCAACCACTCACTGCTGCTAAAGTCCGAAACTCCACTGCCATCTCCGCCACACTACGAACCCCCCTGCCGAAGAGAAAACAACTGTTTGCAGCCTCCTTGCCTCGTGCGGGGTGGTCAAAACCTTCCTCATCTCCGTGGTGAAGGCCACGTAAAGCGTTGCAAATGTCCGACTGACTCTCCCAGACCGCGGATCCCCAGGCACGAGCGGAACCGCTAGTAGAGTTGATAAGGTAGGCAATACGGGCTCTTTCTGAGGCGTAGGTGAGGGGCTGTTGTTCAAACACTAACGAGCATTGAGTCAAAACTCGCCACAGGTTCCCATGTTCCCGTCATAGCGCTCTGGAGCAGGAACAAAAGGCTCTCTGATCTGGGCTGAAGGGGTAGTAAGGGCAGACACTTGATTGGTGAGTAATTGAACCTGATTAAGCAGCACCTGACTGTCCTCAGCAATCGTCTTAAACAGGGTATCATGTCGGCCAAGTAAAATGCCCTGATTGGCTATGGCAGTCCAAATTTGAGTGCACTCTGGGGTGGTATCCGAGCTACTGTCTGCTGGGTTCATGTTGGTCAGATCATACTGTTATGATTTAACTGGATAGGACCCAAATGCAGACAAGTACACCAAGCCAGAGAAGTTTTAACAGGTTTATTATAATGTTCAATAGTCCAGGTTTCCAATAAATGGGGAAGAGCAAGTCCAGGTTACAGTGAGGGTACAGATCCAGGTCAGGGCAGGTGTGGTACCGTAATGTCCTAGTGTCCGTGGGGAGTCCAAAGGAGAGGTCCGATAGTGGAGAGCAGGATGGTGGTGGCAGGAGTGAAGCGGAGGCAGGAGTCAGGTTCCAAATATCTGTGGCACAGGAGAAAAAGTAAATAAACAGTCCAAAAAACACAAGAGCGAAAACAGACAGGTTGAGTCGGCAGCGAGACTAACATGGTTGTCTTGACTATGATCTGACGATGAGTGGCAAGTTTGACCGGGTCTTAAAGGGCTGAGGTGATTATGGTGAATGAGCTGCAGCTGGAACCCTGACTCCCGCACACCAGACTTCACTCCTGCAATCAAGGACAAACAGAGGGGAGGGGAAGAGCAGAGAGAGAGCTACCTAGCAGCAGTAGGCCTAACATGAGCGTGGCTGAGGGGCACCCATGACCAGCTCGGAAACCGGATTGCATAGCGGAGAAGGTACGGTGGGATTCGAAATGGTCGGTGATCTATTTGTTAACTTGGCTTTCAAAAACTTTCGAAAGGCAGGGCAGGATGGATATAGGTCTGTAACAGTTTGGATCTAGAGTGTCATCCCCTTTGAAGAGGGGGATGTCCGCGGCAGCTTTCCAATCTCTGGGGATCTCAGACGTTAGGAAAGAGAGGTTGAACAGGCAAGTAATAGGGGTTGCGACACTTTCGGTGGCTAATTTTAGAAAGAAAGGGTCCAGATTGTCTAGCACAGATGATTTGTAGGGGTCCAGATTTTGCTGTCAGCTGTCTGAATTTGTGTGAAGGAGAAGCGGAGGGGGCATGGGTAAGTTGCAGCGGAGGGTGCAGAGCTGGTGGCCGGGGTAGTGGTAGCCAGGTGGAAAGCATTGCCAGCCGTAGCAAAATGCTTGTTGAAATTCTCGATTATTGTAGATTTATCGGTGGTGATAGTGTTTCGTAGCCTCAGTGCAGTGGGCAGCTGGGAGGAGGTGCTCTTATTCGCCATGGACTTTACAGTGTCCCAAAACCTTTTGGAGTTAGTGCTACAGGATGCAAATTTCTGTTTGAAAAAGCTAGCCTTTGCTTTCCTAACTGCTTGTGTATATTGGTTCCTAACTTCCCTGAAAAGTTGCATATCGCGGGGGCTATTCGATGCTAATGCAGTACGCCACAGGATGTTTTTGTGCTGGTCAAGGGCAGTCAAGTCTGAGGAGAACCAGGGGCTATATCTGTTCTTAGTTCTGCATTTTTTGAATGGGGCATGCTTATTTAAGATTGAGAGGAAAGCACTTTTAAAGAACAACCAGGCATCCTCTACTGACAGAATGAGATCGATATCCATCCAGGATACCTGGGCCAGGTCAATTAGGAAGGCCTGCTCGCTAAAGTGTTTTAGGGAGCGTTTGACAGTGATGAGAGGTGGTCGTTTGACCGCGGACCCGTTACGGACGCAGGCAATAAGGCAGTGATCGCTGAGATCCTGGTTGAAGACAGTGGAGGTGTATTTAGAGTGTAAGTTAGTCAGGATGATATCTATGAGGGTGCCCACCTTTACGGATTTAGGGTTGTACCTGGTAGGTTCCTTGATCATTTGTGTGAGATTGAGGGCATCTAGTTTGGATGGTAGGATGGCCGGGATGTTAAGCATATCCCAGTTTAGGTCACCAAGCAGTACGAATTCTGAGGATAGATGGGGGGCAATCAATTCACATATGGTGTCCAGGGCACAGCTGGGGGCTGAGGGGGGTCTGTAGCAAGCGGCAACAGTGAGAGACTTATTTCTGGAAAGGTGGATTTTTAGAAGTAGGAGCTCAAACTGTTTGGGCACAGACCTGGATAGTATGATAGAGCTCTGCAGGCTATCTCTACAGTAGATTGCAACTCCACCCCCTTTGGCAGTTCTATCTAGATGGAAAATGTTGTAGTTGGGGATGGACATTTCTGGGCCACATCCTGACTGATGGCAGCCCATTCTTGCATAATCAATGCTTGGAGTTTGTCAGAATTTGTGGGGTTTTGTTTGTCCACCCGCCTCTTGAGAATCGACCACGTTCTCAATGGGATTAAGGTCTGGGGAGTTTCCTGGCCTGTCGATGTTTTGTTCCCCGAGCCACTTAGTCATCACTTTTGCCTTATGGCAAGGTGTGCCATCATGCTGGAAAAGGCATTGGTCGTCACCAAACTGTTCTTGGATGGTTGGGAGAAGTTGCTCTCAGAGGATGTGTTTGTACCATTATTTATTCATGGCTGTGTTCTTAGGCAAAATTGTGAGTGAGCCCACTCCCTTGAATGAGAAGCAACCCCACACATGTGGTCTGTCCCTGATGTTTTTCCTGGAGAGAAGTGGCTTCTTTGCTGCCCTTCTTGACACCAGGCCATCCTCCAGATGCACACACACCTGCCTGCTGCCATTCCTGAGCCAGCTCTGCACTGGTGGTTTCCCGATCCCGCAGCTGAATCAACTTTAGGAGACGGTCCTGGCGCTTGCTGGACCTTCTTGGGCGCCCTGATGCCTTCTTCACAACAATTGAACCTCTCTCCTTGAAGTTCTTGATGATCCGATAAATGGTTGATTCAGGTGCAATCTTACTAGCAGCAATATCCTTGCCTGTGAAGCCCTTTTTGTGCAAAGCAATGATGACGGCACGTGTTTCCTTGCAGGTAACCATGGTTAACAGAGGAAGAACAATGATTTCAAGCACCACCCTCCTTTTAAAGCTTCCAGTCTGTTATTCTAACTCAATCAGCATGACAGAGTGATCTCCAGCCTTGTCCTCGTCAACACGCTCACCTGTGTTAACGAGAGAATCACTGACATGATGGCAGCTGGTCCTTTTGTGGCAGGGCTGAAATGCAGTGGAAATGTTTTGGGGGATTAAGTTCATTTTCATGGCAAATAGGGAATTTGCAATGAATTGCAATTCATCTGATCACTCCTCATAACATTCTGGAGTATATGCAAATTACCATCATAAAAACTGAGGCAGCAGACTTTGTGAAAATTAGTATTTGTGTCGTTCTCAAAACCTTTGACCAGGACTGTACATGCCCTGTGATAACGTGTTACCTCATTTCACCTCTAGGGGTCAGAGTTTTCTTGTTCTGAAATTCCATCCTATTGAGAAGTTTCCTAAAACAGCAGGGACATGATCAGGTCAGAATGAAAGGGAAAAAAAGATGCGTCACAAATGGCACCCTATTCCCTATACAAGCCCTGTTGCTAACATGCACCCTATTCCCTATACAAGCCCTGTTGCTAACATGCACCCTATTCCCTATACAAGCCCTGTTGCTAACATGCACCCTATTCCCTATACAAGCCCTGTTGCTAACATGCACCCTATTCCCTATATAAGCCCTGTTGCTAACATGCACCCTATTCCCTATATAAGCCCTGTTGCTAACATGCACCCTATTCCCTATATAAGCCCTGTTGCTAACATGCACCCTATTCCCTATATAAGCCCTGTTGCTAACATGCACCCTATTCCCTATATAAGCCCTGTTGCTAACATGCACCATATTCCCTATATAAGCCCTGTTGCTAACATGCACCCTATTCCCTATATAAGCCCTGTTGCTAACATGCACCCTATTCCCTATACAAGCCCTGTTGCTAACATGCACCCTATTCCCTATATAAGCCCTGTTGCTAACATGCACCCTATTCCCTATATAAGCCCTGTTGCTAACATGCACCCTATTCCCTATACAAGCCCTGTTGCTAACATGCACCCTATTCCCTATACAAGCCCTGTTGCTAACATGCACCCTATTCCCTATATAAGCCCTGTTGCTAACATGCACCCTATTCTCTACACAAGCCCTGTTGCTAACATGCACCCTTTGTCCTAAATGTGTCCTCATCCTGATTGTGCCCACATTTGTAGGCAGATGTAGACGATCAAAAGACACATTGTGATCAGATCGTGATCAGATCTTCCTGACCACCTCCGGAGGTAGTCAGGCACGCATTGTGTCTGGATATCATTCAAGTGTAAACAGATCTGGATGGTCAAACCATTTAAATCATATCGGCCTCTAAAATCATTGACAGGTAGCCTCAAAGACTTGGCATCAGTAATTGTCTTAAAATGAATAAATCCATATTATTTTGAAAGAATATCTGTCAAATAATTTGCATAAGGTGAATTCGGAAAGAGTGGGACATCATATCAACTGGGACAGCTTAACGCTGACGAGTTTATTACTTGGTCTGACATAGAAAATCGAAACTATCGTTAGTTTGCTCTTGCAGAGAAACACATGATCAAAATCACATGACTCCATTGGTGTGACGTGATAGAGGGGGCAGCTTTTTTTCTGTTTTGATGTTAACATTTACATTTACATTTTAGTCATTTAGCAGACACTCTTATCCAGAGCCACTTACAGTTAGTGAGTGCATACATTATTTGTATTTTTTTTCATACCCCCCGTGGGAAACGAACCCACAACCATGGCGTTGCAAACACCATGCTCTACCAACTGAGCTACATCCCTGCCGGCCATTCCCTCCCCTACCCTAGACGACGCTGGGCCAATTGTGCGCCTTTAAGGTTATAAAACTGTCATAAATAATTTTTTAAGTCTAATTTTTAGTTGTTGTAACACCATAGCTAGCTAAAGTGGGACAGTTACAGCTTTTTCCAATGAAGGAAAGAAATCCAGTTTACATTGGGGACCCCCTTGTACTTAGGTTAGGCAGGGATCTGGTTCTTCTAGTACTATCTCCTGTTCATTTAGTCTTGTAGTACTTTTATTAGTACTGCTATTTGAGTGAATTCAGAAAAAGTGGGACACTTTTTTTCATTTCCATATTTTGTAACCTCTTCAGACATCTATGCAACATATTATCCCAACACATGACACATTTCTGAAATCCTCAGCTGTTTCCTAATCACACAACATTGTATTGAATTGTCATTGGGGTACCATTAGGACTATAATGAGGATGTCTCAGTTTATCTAACCTACTGTCCCAGTCTACCAGATGCAAACTGAAAATATGGTTTTGACTCAGTGTACACAAACGGGTGTGTCACATTGTTTTTTTTTGTGTGTGTGTGTGTGTGTGTGATTAGGAAACATCTTGAGGATTTCAGAAATGTATCATGTGTTGGGATAATATGTTGGTTAGATGTCGAAAGAGGTTACAGAAGACAGAAATGCAAAAAGTGTCCCACTTATTCCGAATTCACCCTACAGGGATGCACCAGCTAATCTGATCACAATGCAGACAGATAAGAGATACATTTTAATACAGTGTTTAGACACTACAAAACCTAGATCCGATAAACTTAGTGATTGGGTCATATTGATCACATCATGTGTTAGACAAGGTGTAAACGAGGCTATGTTTGGCCAGGGCCTAGTCTAGAGCCCAGGTCAAAAGTAGCGTACTATATTGGAAAAAGGGTGCCATTTGGGATTCCTCCAAAGTCATCAAAGATTTGGGGGCAAGTTGGATGTTAAACGGTATAGAGATTTCAATCAAAAGAGTTTAAGCCTATGACGTCGTTTTCACCAAAAGTAACAATAAAGAATCTAGGCTATTGTATTTTATTGATTCAGTTCTAACTCCTGTTTCCCAGAACAACCCTGGTCATCAACATACCACAATAAACCGGGATTGACAGTTCTTTATATTAATCATGAACCGTTGAATGGCGGGTTTGGCGTTAATAGCGTTTGATCTAGTTTCGTTCCCCCTTCACCCTGAATGATGCGGAGGCCTAGAGGCTTATGGCTAATAAAACCTTTTATAGAGGTCTATGAATAAAAGAACCTTGCCTACCCATTATGGCTGGCCACACCCCGTATTAAACCAAACCTGCTTCTTTACAGTTTCTCGCCGTCAGGAAGCAGAGGCCTAAAATGTTTTTGCTCGTCTGGTCTTGAGCTGTAAAACCAGATAAACGTATTGGTAATGCATCTATTTGACAGGTCTATTTGACAGGTCGGAAATACCTGTAACCTGCATAGGGTTTCCTACATGACGCACTTAAAAGCGGTCGACCCTCCCCACTCTCTGTCTCTGTCTCTGTCTCTGTCTACCTCTCTATTTCTGTCCACTAAAGAGGGATGAAGAACCCACAATCGCCCATCCTGCTCTCATTTCTCGGTGAGTTGTTGGCTTTAGTTGTTAATTTAAATGTGGAATTTATTCTCAGATGAATGGACAAGTAGCTAATCAGCTGCGTAAAAGTGGAATGTATTTTGGGGAGGCGCGAGATTTAGCCATTATGCGCAACAGAAAACAAAAAGCCTCAGCCTATAGGATTACATGTCCACGGAAAGTATTCAGACCCCTTAACTTTTTCCACATTTTGTTACCTTACAGCCTTATTCTAAAATGGATTCAATTAATTTTTACCCTCATCAATCTACACACAATACCCCATAATGACAAAGCAAAAACAGTTTTTTATATTGTTTTGCAAATTTATAAAAATAAATAAATAAATACCTTATTTACATAAGTATTCAGAACCTTTGCTAAGAGACACGAAATTGAGCTCAGGTGCATTCTGTTTCCATTGATCATCCTTGAGATGTTTCTACAACTTGATTGGGGTCCACCTGTGGTAAATTCAATTGATTGGACATGATTTGAGCCCGGACTTGAGCCCGGACTGGAACCCGATCGAACATCTCTGGAGAGACCTGAAAATAGCTGTGCAACAACGCTCCCCATCCAACCTGACAGAGCTTGAGAGGATCTGCAGAGAAGAATGGGAGAAACTCAATCTTAAATAAACATGCCCCATTCAAAAAATACAGAACTAAGAACAGATATAGCCCCTGGTTCTCCTCAGACTTGACTGCCCTTGACCAGCACAAAAACATCCTGTGGCGTACTGCATTAGCATCGAATAGCCCCCGCGATATGCAACTTTTCAGGGAAGTTAGGAACCAATATACACAAGCAGTTAGGAAAGCAAAGGCTAGCTTTTTCAAACAGAAATGTGCATCCTGTAGCACTAACTCAAAAATGTTTTGGGACACTGTAAAGTCCATGGAGAATAAGAGCACTTCCTCCCAGCTGCCCACTGCACTGAGGCTAGGAAACACTATCACCACCGATAAATCTACAATAATCGAGAATTTCAACAAGCATTTTGCTATGGCTGGCCATGCTTTCCACCTGGCTACCACTACCCCGGCCACCAGCTCTGCACCCTCCGCTGCAACTTGCCCATGCCCCCCTCCCCGCTTCTCCTTCACACAAATTCAGACAGCTGATGTTCTAAAAGAGCTGCAAAATCTGGACCCCTACAAATCATCTGGGCTAGACAATCTGGACCCTTTCTTTCTAAAATTAGCCACCGAAAGTGTCGCAACCCCTATTACTAGCCTGTTCAACCTCTCTTTCGTAACGTCTGAGATCCCCAGAGATTGGAAAGCTGCCGCGGTCATCCCCCTCTTCAAAGGGGGTGACATGCTAGATCCAAACTGTTACAGACGTATATCCATCCTGCCCTGCCTTTCAAAAGTTTTTGAAAGCCAAGTTAACAAACAGATCACCGACCATTTCGAATCCCAACGTACCTTCTCCGCTATGCAATCCGGTTTCCGAGCTGGTCATGGGTGCACCTCAGCCACGCTCAAGGTCCTAAACGATATTATAACCGCGATCGAAAATAGACAGTACTGTGCAGCCGTCTTCATCGACCTGGCCAAGGCTTTCGACTCTGTCAACCACCGCATTCTTATTGGCAGACTAAATAGCCTTGGTTTCTCAAATGACTGCCTCGCCTTGTTCACCAACTACTTCTCAGATAGAGTTCAATGTGTCAAATCGGAGGGCCTGTTGTCTGGACCTATGACAGTCTCTATGGGGGTACCACAGGGTTCAATTCTTGGGCCGACTCTTTTCTCCGTGTATATCAATGATGTCGCTCTTGCTGCTGGTGACTCTCAGATCCACTTCTACGCAGATGACACCGTTTTGTATACATCTGGCCCTTCATTGGACACTGTATTAACAAACCTCCAAACGAGCTTCAAAGCCATACAACACTCCTTCCATGGCCTACAACTGCTCTTAAACACTAGTAAAACTAAATGCATGCTCTTCAATCGAACGCTGCTGGCACCCGCCCACCCGACTAGAATCACTACTCTCGACGGGTCTGACCTAGAGTATGTGGACAACTACAAATACCTAGGTGTCTGGTTAGACTGTAAACTCTCCTTCCAGAATCACATTAAGCATCTCCAATCCAAAGTTAAATCTAGAATCGGCTTCCTATTTCGCAACAAAGCCTCCTTCACTCATGCTGCCAAACATGCCCTCGTAAAACTGACTATCCTACCGATCCTTGACTTCAGCGATGTCATTTACAAAATAGCCTCCAACACTCTGCTCAGCAAATTGGATGTAGTCTATCACAGTGCCATCCGTTTTGTCACCAAAGCCCCATATACTACCCACCACTGTGACCTGTACGCTCTTGTTGGCTGGTCCTCACTACATATTCGTCGCCAAACCCACTGGCTCCAGGCCATCTATAAATCACTGCTAGGCAAATCCCCGCCTTATCTTAGCTCATTGGTCACAATAGCAACACTCACCCGTAGTATGCGCTCCAGTAGGTATATCTCACTGGTCATCCCCAAAGCCAACACCTCCTTTGGCCGCCATTCCTTCCAGTTCTCTGCTGCCAATGACTGGAACGAATTGCAAAAATCTCTGAAGCTGGAGACTCTTATCTCCCTCACTAACTTTAAGCATCAGTTGTCAGAGCACCTTACCGATCACTGCACCTGTACACAGCCCATCTGAAATTAGCCCACCCAACTACCTCATCCCCATATTGTTATTTATTTTGCTAATTTGCACCCCAGTATCTCCATTTGCACATCATCTCTTGCACATCTATCATTCCAGTGTTAATACTAATTGTAATTATTTTGCACTATGGCCTATTTATTGCCTTACCTCCATAACTTGCTACATTTGCACACACTGTATATATATTTTCTGTTGTATTTTTGACTTTATGTTTTGTTTACCCCATATGTAACTTTTTATCGCACTGCTTTGCTTTATCTTGGCCAGGTTGCAGTTGTAAATGAGAACTTGTTCTCAACTGGCTTACCTGGTTAAATAAAGGTGAAATAATTTAATTGACAGCATGCCAGGGCGGATTGCAGAGGTCTTGAAAAATAAGGGTCAACACTGCAAATATTGACTCTTTGCATAAACTTAATGTAATTGTCAATAAAATAAAGGTGAAAAAATGTAAAAAAAAAAAAAATTAAACTCCCCAAATACAGGTGTGCCAAGCTTGTAGCGTCATACCCAAGAAGACTCAATGCTGTAATCGCTGCCAAAGGTGCTTTAACAAAGTACTGAATAAAGGGTCTGAATACTTATGTAAATGTGATATTTCAGTTTTATCTTATTTTATACATTTGCACAAAAAAAACTGTTTTTGCTTTGTCATTATGGGGTATTGTGTGTAGATTGATGAGGTATTAAAAGCAACTTAATCCATTTTAGAATTTGGCTGTAACGTAACAAAATGTGGAAAAAGTCAAGGGGTCTGAATACTTTCTGAATGCACTGTATATAGAGAGTACACAGTCTAAACTCAGGTATATTTCAAGGTGTGAAAAGTAAAATAGCCCAATGCCCTAATCCTATTTTAATCCTATATCCTATATGAATGCACTGAAGTACATGGGTGTATAGACTCATAGACACTATAGGAGATTATACATCCACGTCATGGCAAAGTTGTTGTATGCTGCTATGCTTCCTCTGGGCCAGGGCTTCCTGTAAGACATTCCTATATCCGTGGAACTATGGGTTAAAGGGGTTAAATAAAGGACATTTATAAGGAGGCTATTTGTGTAGCCACCCTGTTACATTAAACATGCTCATTCCACTGAACCCAATGTGACTTCCAAAGATTCCTTCTACCTGATGTTATTTCTAACCTCATAACAACATACCTATCGTTAAAACATCTCTGTTTCTATTGCATCATCAACTGTGTGGAAAATAGTGTGGCTGCCATGACAACAGACACAGGGAGAGGGAGAACAGGGTAACATTTACCTGTTGATTGGTTCCGCTTGTTTCGGCTACTATGGTACAATATTTAGTTACCTGGTTACTATACTGTCTGTCTGTCTGTCCGTCCGTCCGTCCGTCCGATGAAGCCCTATTCTATTCTATTTTATTATATTCTTGGTGCCTTCGAGATGTAAATATGCCACTGATCACATGACCCCACAGCATTAAGCCTGTCTCTGAAATGTGGTGGTGACAAAGCAGAGCCACGTCCTGCCCCATCTGTTTGGCATGGAGCTTGGCATGCTGAGCAGTGCCAGCCTGACTGCCAAGCACGTTCACAACATCAACTACTCTCCTCACATGGATGGAATAACATGATGTCAACTCAATCCGTTTGACATCATATCAATCTGAGTGCCGACACCAAAAAGCTAGGAGAGAAAGCATTGCCAGAGACAACATATAATATATAAAATAGCCATGCAGTCTGGAAACTGACTCCAAACAGAGAGTTACCCCGTCCTTGTCTCACCCTATCCCAGACCATGCTCTCTTCCTAGGACATTTGTTGGGGGAGTTTAGGGTTAACTAAACTGTTCTTCTGCTGGTCTGTCCTGATATACATACTATAGGTGTGCCCTCCTCCACACACCCAAACCCAACCAGCCCCCACTTGTTCTATGTATTTATATAGGTTTCTATATTTCCACAATCTAATTACAGACTGACTCACTGACTGGATGACTAGCTAACTGACTGGCTAACTGACTGGCTAACTGACTGGCTAACTGACTGGCTGGCTGGCTGACTGGCTGGCTGGCTGACTGACTAACTGGCTGGCTGACAGGCTGGCTGGCTGACTGACTGGCTGGCTAACTGACTCACTGACTGGCTGACAGGCTGGCTAACTGACTGGCTGACTGGCTCACTGACTGGCTGACAGGCTGGCTAACTGACTCACTGACTGGATGACTAGCTAACTGACTGGCTGACTGACTGGCTGGCTGGCTGACTGGCTGGCTGACTGACTAACTGACTCACTGACTGGGTGACTGACTGGATGACTGACTCACTGACTGGCTGACAGGCTGGCTGACTGACTGGATGACTGACTGGCTGGCTAACTGACTAACTGACTGGATGACTAGCTAACTGACTGGCTGACTGACTGGCTGGCTGGCTGACTGGCTGGCTGACTGGCTAACTGACTGGATGACTAGCTAACTGACTGGCTGACTGACTGGCTGACAGGCTGGCTAACTGACTAACTGACTGGCTCACTGGCTAACTGACTGACTCACTGACTGGCTGAAAGGCTGGCTAACTGACTAACTGACTGGATGACTAGCTAACTGACTGGCTGACTGACTGGCTGACAGGCTGGCTAACTGACTAACTGACTGGATGACTAGCTAACTGACTGGCTGACTGACTGACTGACTGGCTGGCTAACTTACTGGCTAACTGACTGGCTGGCTGGCTAACTGACTGGCTAACTGACTGGCTGACTGACTTGCTGACTGGCTGACTTACTGGCTGACTGGCTGACTGGCTGACTAGCTAACTGACTGGCTGACTGGCTAACTGACAGGCTAACTGACTGGCTGGCTGGCTGGCTGGCTGACTGACTGACTTACTGGCTGACTGGCTGACTGACTGGCTGACTGACTGACTTACTGGCTGACTGGCTGACTAGCTAACTGACTAGCTGACTGGCTAAACGACTGGCTAACTGACTGGCTGGCTGGCTGACTGACTGGCTAACTGACTGGCTGAGTGACTTGCTGACTGACTTACTGGCTGACTGGGTGACTGGCTGACTTACTGGCTGACTGGCTGACTTACTTACTGGCTGACTGGCTGACTGGCTGACTAGCTAACTGACTGGCCGACTGGCCAACTGACTGGCTAACTGACTGGCTGGCTGACTGGCTGACTGCCTGGCTGGCTGACTAATTGACTGACTGGCTGGCTGGCTGGCTGACTGGCTGGCTGACTGACTAACTGACTGGCTGGCTGACTGGCTGACTGTCTAACTGACTGTCTGTCTGGCTGGCTGGCTGGCTGACTGACTGGCTGACTGGCTTACTGACTGCCTGGCTGGCTGGCTGACTGACTGACTGGCTGGCTGACTGGCTGACTGGCTGACTGCCTAACTGACTTGCTGGCTGGTTGGTTGGCTGGCTGACGGACTGGCTGGCTAACTGACTGGCTAGCTGACTGGCTGACTGGATAATTTTTTGGAGAGGCCTGCTCTCTCCTTTCCCAGATGTTTAGTTCATTTCATTCCGATCTCCTCTGCATTATTGTAGCCATCTGCTGCAGCCTGTCAACTATGCCTCTGCCTATCCCTGTTCTCTCCTCTCCGCACAGGCTACACAAACGCCTCACACCGCGTGGCTGCTGCCTCTCTAACCTGGTGGTCCCTGCACGCACCACACACCTGGAGTTCCAGGTCTCAGGCAGCCTCTGGAACTGCCGTTCTGCCGCCAACAAGGCTGACTTCATCCCAGCCTATGCTACCCTCCAGTCCCTCGACTTCCTGGCGCTGACGGAAACATGGATTACCACTGAAAACACTGCTACTCCTACTGCTCTCTCCTCGTCTGACCATGTGTTCTCGCATACCCGAGAGCATCTGGTCAGAGGGGTGGTGGCACAGGAATCCTCATCTCTCCCAAGTGGTCATTCTCAATTTTCCCCTAACCCATCTGTCTATCTCCTCATTTGAATTCCACGCTGTCACAGTCACTAGCCCATTTAAGCTTAATATCCTTGTCATCTATCGCCCTCCAGGTTCCTTGAGAGTTCATCAATGAGCTTGACGCCTTGATAAGTTCCTTTCCTGAGGATGGCTCACCCTTCACAGTTTTGGGGGATTTCCAACCTCCCCTACGTCTACATTTGACTCATTTCTCTCTGCCTCCTTCTTTCCACTCCTCTCCTCTTTTGACCTCACCCCTCTCACCGTCCCCCCTACTCACAAGGCAGGCAATACGCTTGACTTCATCTTTACTAGATGTTGCTCTTCTACTAATCTCACTGCAACTCCCCTCCATGTCTCCGACCACTACTTTGTATCCTTTTCTCTCTCGCTCTCCTCCAACACTACTCACTCTGCCCCTACACAGATGGTAACGCGCCGCCGCAACCTTCGCTCCTCTCTCTCCCACTACTCTCTCCTCTTCCATCCTATCATCTCTTCCCTCTGCTCAATCCTTCTCCCTCCAATCTCCTGATTCTGCCTCCTCAACCCTCCTCTCCTCCCTTTCTGCATCCTTTGACTCTCTGTGTCCCCTATCCTCCCGGCCGGCTCGGTCCTCCCCTTCCAGCTCCGTGGCTTGATGACTCATTGCGAGCTCACAGAACAGAGCTCCGGGCAGCGGAGCGGAAATGGAAGAAAACTAAACTCCTGCCGACCTGGCATCTTTTCACTCCCTCCTCTCTACATTTTCTTCATCTGTTTCTGCTGCTAAGGCCACTTTCTACCACTCTAAATTCCAAGCATCTGCCTCTAACCCTAGGAAGCTCTTTGCCACATTCTCCTCACTGCTGAATCCCTCCCCCCACCCCTCCTCCCTCTCTGTGGATGACTTCGTCAACCACTTTGAAAAGAAGGTTGACGACATCCGATCCTCGTTTGTTAAGTCTAATGACACTGCTGGTCCTGCTCACACTGCCCTACCCTATGCTTTGACTTCTTTCTCCCCTCTCTCTCCAGATAAAATCTTGCGACTAGTGACTGCAGGCCGCCCAACAACCTGCCCGCTTGACCCCATCCCCTCCTCTCTTCTCCAGACCATCTCCGGTGACCTTCTCCCCCTACCTCACCTCGCTGATCAACTCATCCTTGACCGCTGGCCATGTCCCTTCCGTCTTCAAGAGAGCGAGAGTTGCACCCCTTCTCAAAAAACCAACACTCGATCCCACTGATGTCAACAACTACAGACCAGTATCCCTTCTTTCTTTTCTTTCCAAAACTATTGAGCGTGCCGTCTTTAGCCAACTCTCTTGCTATCTCTCTCAGAATGACCTTCTTGATCCAAACCAGTCAGGTTTCAGGACTGGTCATTCAACTGAGACTGCTCTTCTCTGTGTCACGGAGGCTCTCCGCACTGCTAAAGCTAACTCTCTCTCCTCTGCTCTTGTCTTTCTAGACCTGTCTGCTGCCTTTGATACTGTGAACCATCAGATCCTCCCTCTCCACCCTCTCCGAGCTGGGCATCTCCGGCGCGGCTCACTCCCCTGGATTGCGTCCTACCTGACCGGTCGCTCCTACCAAGTGGCGTGGCGAGAAGCTGTCTCCGCACCACGTGCTCTCACCACTGGTGTCCCCCAGGGCTCAGTTCTAGGCCCTCTCCTTTTCTCCCTATACACCAAGTCACTTGGCTCTGTCATATCCTCACATGGCCTCTCCTATCATTGCTACGCTGACGATACACAACTAATCTTCTCCCTTCCCCCCTTCTGATAACCAGGTGGCGAATCGCATCTCTGCATGTCTGGCCGACATATCAGAATGGATGACGGATCACCACCTCAAGCTGAACCCTGGCAAGACGGAGCTGCTCTTTCCTCCCGGGAAGGACTGCCCGTTCCATGATCTCGCCATCACGGTTGACAACTCCGTTGTGTCCTCCTCCCAGAGTGCGAAGAGCCTTGGCGTGACCCTGGACAACACCCTGTCGTTCTCCGCTAACATCAAGGCGGTGACCCGATCCTGCAGGTTCATGCTCTACAACATTCGAGAGTACGACCCTGCCTTACACAGGAAGCGGCACAGGGTCCTAATCCAGGCACTTGTCATCTCCCCGTCTGGATTACTGCAACTCGCTGTTGGCTGGGCTCCCTGCCTGTGCCATTAAACCCCTACAACTCATCCAGAATGCCGCAGCCCGTCTGGTGTTCAACCTTCCCAAGTTCTCTCACGTCCCCCCCTCCTCCGCACACTCCACTGGCTTCCAGTTGAAGCTCGCATCCGTTACAAGACCATGGTGCTTGCCTATGGAGCAGTGAGGGGAACGGCACCTCCGTACCTTCAGGCTCTGATCAGTCCCTACACCCAAACGAGGGCATTGCGTTCATCCACCTCTGGCCTGCTGGCTCCCTTCCTCTGCGGAAGCATAGTTCCCGCTCAGCCCAGTCAAAACTGTTCGCTGCTCTGGCACCCCAATGGTGGAACAAGCTCCCTCACGACGCCAGGACAGCGGAGTCACTCACCACCTTCCGGAGACATTTGAAACCCCACCTCTTTAAGGAATACCTGGGATAGGATGAAGTAATCCTTCTACCCCCCAAAAAAAAAAAAAAAAAAAAAAATATTGTAAAGTGGTTAACCCACTGGCTATAGGGTGAATGCACCAATTTGTAAGTCGCTCTGGATAAGAGCGTCTGCTAAATGACTTAAATGTAAATGTAATAACTGAATCGCTGACTGGCTGGCTGGCTCACTGACTGGCTCACTGACTGTCTGACTGGCTGACGGACTGACTGGCTGGCTAACTGACTGGCTGACTGACTGGCTGACTGACTGACTTACTGGCTGACTGGCTGACTGGCTGACTGACTGGCTGACTGGCTGACTGACTGGCTGACTGGCTGACTGGCTGACTGGCTGACTTGCTGACTGACTGACTGGCTGACTGGCTGACTTACTGGCTGACTGGCTGACTGGCTGACTGACTGGCTGACTGGCTGACTGACTGACTGGCTGACTGGCTGACGTACTGGCTGACTGGCTGACTGGCTGACTGGATGATTGATTGATGTTCTCTCCCATGATGCTATCCCATGGTATTATCCCATGGTGCTATCCCATGATGCTATCCCATGGTGCTATCCCATGATGCTATCCCATGATACTATCCCATGGTGCTATCCCATGATGCTATCCCATGGTGCTATCCCATGATGCTATCCCATGGTGCTATCCCATGGTGCTATCCCATGGTGCTGTCCCATGATGCTATCCCATGGTGCTATCCCATGATACTATCCCATGGTGCTATCCCATGATGTTATCCCATGGTGCTATCCCACAATACTATCCCATGGTGCTATCCCATGATGCTATCCCATGATGCTATCCCATGGTGCTATCCCACAATACTATCCCATGGTGCTATCCCATGATGCTATCCCATGATGCTATCCCATGGTGCTATCCCACAATTCTATCCCATGGTGCTATCCCATGATGCTATCCCATGGTGCTATCCCATGGTGCTATCCCATGATGCTATCCCATGATGCTATCCCATGGTGCTATCCCATGATGCTATTCCATGGTGCTCTCCCATGGTGCTATCCCATGATGCTATCCCATGATGCTATCCCATGATGCTATCCCATGGTGCTATCCCGTCCTCGTATGGAGAAGGTGATGACCCAGAAGTGTGACTCCAGTCTGGAGAATGTCTCCTACTGCTCGACATCAACGAACACCAAGACACACTACACCTTTAACTGTGTGTGTCAAGGTTACCATAGTAAACAAAAACTGAAACTAAAATAAAAAAGACAATTGGAAAAACTATTGAATAAACTAAAACTATACTGAAACTATTATCTTCGACACCAAAACAAAATAAAATAAAACCATCATAAATTATGTTCAGTTTTAGTTTTTTTTTCATCTAAACTTTGGGCACAAATTAAATGGGGTTTCAAGGTTTTTTTTATGGGGTTCTCGAGCTTCTGAATCTGGCAGGTAAACGCTGCCAGTAGATGGCGATGTTTCAAATAGGCCTAGCTTGTGCATCACTATCACTAGCTATCACTAGCTAACAAGGAAGAAATCCGACTTGTGGAGTTGCTGGAGCCGTTTGCAATCCGCACCGACTGGCAGCCAGTCGCTGTCTGATGTGGTGCCACGTCTTCTCAAGCTTGAGGTACACTTGCAGTCAAATACTGCTGCAAAACAGTTGGCACAGGTCCTTCCAGAGTCACTGCGTGAGCGCATCGCATGCATACTGAATCCTCTGGCAGCCAACTTCGATCCAACCTCTGCAGCTTGCCTTAATCTGGTTTCTGCCCCTGCATCCCAAGTGTTCGGGGAGAGAATATTATCCCTGTGGACAACTGTCATCAGGCTTGAGAAACCGAACGACCACCTCTCTGGAACGGAGTCTTCTTGAAGATAAACCAGAAAACCTTGTTTGGTGGAACAGAAACACACACACACACACACACACACACACACACACACACACACACACACACACACTTGTACACACACTTGCATAATGTCAAGCACATTCGTACATAAAAAGACAGGTAAACTTAGATTTGAATACACATTGTTATATCCCGTATGCAAACATTTTCCTGAAAGACATATTTTCCTTCCTCCTAGTCTGACGGTTGGATTAGCATTTTACTGGAGAATTCTGGATCGCTGCAGCCCGGGTCTAGATATGACACATCTATGTGTGGGTGTGTTGGGTTTAAGTCTCACATACAATACAGGAAATGTGTCATAACTGATATTTGTAAATATGGGTCACAATGTCGCAATAATAACATGATTTATCTAATGCACTGAACCCAGGACTCCCTGGAAAACGGGCAAGTTACTGAGTGGACTAACCTGGTTCAATAAATAAATAAAAATGATAATTATAACCAATGTTATTTCTTGTCCAGTATTGTGCTACTGTACTGTCAATAGTAGTTACCTCCAGTGTTATGGTAAAGGCCCAGTGCAGACAAAAAACGTGATTTTCCTGTGTTTTATATATATTTTCCACACTATCAGGTTGGAATAATAATGTGACATTGTGAAAATGATGATAATGCTCTTTTAGTGTAAGCGCTGTTTGAAAAGACTGTTTTTTGGGTGGGTTGGAGTTTTGGCCCGCTTGGTGACATCACCAGGCGGTAAATTAGTTAATAGACCAATAAGAAAGAGAGTTCCAAACCAATAATAACAGCTAGTTTTTCAGTTTTCCCCTCCCCACTCAGACCACACCCAGACAATCCCAACAAAACTCTCGCTTGAGAAGTTGCTCTTTGTTAAGAAGCTATTTTTGTTTCTTTTTGACCATTTTAATTGAAAACAATCACAGTAAGGTACTTATTTGTTACCCAGAACTGATTTGATATTGAGATAAAAATGGCTGCGTTGTACCTTCAGTATAAAAGTAGGATGTTTAGATATCTAGGTCTCTGTTACAGGGTGTTTTACAGGGTGTTACTCTGGCTAGTAGCTACCGCCAGTATGATGTTATGCTGTTATAGTTTCTATTCTCCAGACTCCTGTCATAGTTTCCACTAAAGCCGCGTCTCTGACCTCTCCCAAATGACATGCCAGGTATTCCTAACATTCCTTGTAGAAGGTTGGTGAACACTCTTGTCAGTGCTCCACTGTAAACAAGCGACTATCCATGTCACCGTGAAACACTGCGGAACGCAGCCCGCATTGCAAACATTCCCGAGGTTCTACAGTATACACCAGGATTCCACCGAGGAATTAATGGTGGAAAACAGATGAGACAGACGCAGCAAGGTAAAAAGCATTCACACCCGCTCCAGTCCCTGCATGTCGCCATTTATCCGGGAAATCAAAACCCAGCAGTACTTCCCTACCTCACCCTGCCCTAAAGGTCCTAACATGACCATCTCATATTGTTACGTGAACGCTCCAATGACATGTTGGGACCGCTTTGGAAATGTATAACAATGTGATCAACAGATTACGAAGAAACAACAAGGTAATGTATCCACACCCTCCCTGCAGGTCACGTGAAAGAAAACTTCATCATGTACTTTTGCACATTAGCCCAGCTAGCGCATAACATTCTGAGAACCATATGTTTCTTAGAACGTAGTGAGGGAACGGTGCAGGATAGTTGCTTGGCTTTGGAACATTCTCAGCACAATTAAGGAACATGACAATTGTCTTGGTATTTCATTACTTTAACAGAGTGTTTCCTTAAAGTTCAAACACGGTTACATTTAATAAAACATTTTGGTAATGTTCTAGGAATGTTCTCCAACTGGTTTGACATTGGGAATTATCTCAAATAGTTCAGAGAACGCTAAGAAATAACGTTATTCTATGGGAATTTCAGTACTCCTGTCACGTTCGTATACAGACGGGACGGACCAAGGCGCAGCGTGATAAGCATACATGTTTATTTAAACGAATAAACACACGACAAAAACAACAAACGAACCGTGAAGTGAAGTCCAAGGTAACACACAAACATACCTCACACGGAACAAGATCCCACAACTAACAGGTGCCAAAAGGCTGCCTAAGTATGGTCCCCAATCAGAGACAACGAGCAACGGCTGCCTCTGATTGGGAACCACACAGGCCAACATAGATCTACACATTCTAGATCTTAAACATAGAACATCGACATAGCAAACACAACACAGAAAATACACACCCTGACTCAACAAATACAAGTCCTCAGAGTCAGGCGTGACAACTCCAGCATAACGTTTCCTACAGGTTTCCTCATGGATCTATTTAAAGTAATTCTTTCAAATTGTTCCAAAAACGTTAAGAAACAACGTTCTTCTGTGGGAATTTCAGTACTTCAACATAATGTTTCCTACAGGTTTCCTCAAGGTTTTATTTTTAGTCATGTTCTGAAATTGTTCAGAGAACGTTAAGAAAACGTTCCATAAGAAACACAAGACAACTTTAGCAACGCTCAGAGAACATGACTAAAAGCTACATCGGCAGGATAGAACGGCTGACTCCGGTAAGACAAGGGGTGGCGGTCTGTGTATATTTGTAAACAACAGCTGGTGCACAAAATCAAATACTAAGGAAGTCTCTAGGTTTTGCTCGCCTGAGGTAGAGTATCTTATGATAAGCTGTAGACCACACTATTTACCAAGAGAGTTTTCATCTATATTTTTCATAGCTGTCTATTTACCACCACAAACCAATGCTGGCATTAAGATTGCACTGAATGAGTTGTACAAGGCCATAAATCAACAGGAAAACGCTCATCCAGATGCAGCGCTCCTAGTGGCCGGGGACTTTAATGCAGGGAAACTTAAATCCGTTCTACCTAATTTCTACCAGCATGTTAAATGTGCAACCAGAGGAAAAAAACTCTAGACCACCTTTACTCCACACACAGAGACGCATACAAAGCTCTCCCTCGCCCTCCATTTGGCAAATCTGACCATAACTCTATCCTCCTGATTCCTGCTTATAAGCAAAAACTAAAGCAGGAAGCACCAGTGACTTCGGTTAATAAAAAAGTGGTCAGATGACGCAGATGCTAAGCTACAGGACTGTTTTGCTAGCACAGACTGGAACATGTTCGGGATTCTTCAGACAGCATTGAGGAGTACACCACATCAGTCACTGGCTTCATCAATAAGTGCATCGATGATGTCGTCCCCCACAGTGACCGTACGTACATACCCAAACCAGAAGCCATGGATTACAGGAAACATCCACACTGAGCTAAAGGGTAGAGCTGCCGCTTTCAAGGGGCGGACTCTAACCCGGGACGCTTATAAGAAATCCGCTATGCCCTCCGACGAACCATCAAACAGGCAAAGAGTCAATACAGGGCTAAGATTGAATCGTACTACACTGGCTCTGACGCTCGTCGGATGTGGCAGGGCTTGAAAACTAATACAGACTACAAAGGGAAGCACAGCCGCGAGCTGCCCAGTGACACAAGCCTACCAGACGAGCTAAACCACTTCTATGCTCGCTCGAGTCAAGCAACACTGAAGCATGCATGAGAGCACCAGCTGTTCCGGATGACTATGTGATCACGCTCTCCGTAGCCGATGTGAGTAAGACTTTTAAGCAGGTCAACATTCACAAGGCCGCAGGGCCAGACGGATTACCACGACGTGTACTCCGAGCATGTGCTGACCAACTGGCAAGTGTCTTCACTGACATTTTCAACATGTCCCTGACTGAGTCTGTAATACCAACATGTTTCAAGCAGACCACCATAGTCCCCATGCCCAAGGACTCTAAGATAACCTGCCTAAATGACTACCGACCCGTAGCACTGACGTCTGTAGCCATGAAGTGCTTTGAAAGGCTGGTCGTGGCTCACATCAACAGCATTATCCCAGAAACCCTAGACCCACTCCAATTTGCATACACCTTTCAACAGATCCCACAGATGATGCAATCTCTATTGCACTCCACACTGCCCTTTCCCACCTGGACAAGAGGAACACCTACATGAGAATGCTATTCATTGACTACAGCTCAGCATTCAACACCATAGTGCCCTCTAAGCTCATCACTAAGCTAAGGATCTAAACACCTCCCTCTGCAACTGGATCCTGGACTTCCTGACGGGCCGCCCCCAGGTGGTAAGGGTAGGTAACAACACATCTGCCACACTGATCCTCAACACGGGGGCCCTTCAGGGGTGCGTGCTCAGTCCCCTCCTGTACTCTCTGTTCACCCATGACTGCATGGCGAGGCACGACTCCAACACCATCATTAAGTTTGGCGACGACACAACAGTG